>NW_005842194.1:37314-71241 GCF_000455745.1 Alligator sinensis
ATTTGCATTTCTCTTTCAAGTATGTCCCCTTCCAGGGGGTGCAGCATGCTGCCTCTTGTGCATGGGACTAGGCTATAGCTTTTCTCCCGCTCAATCCCTTCTCCCCCCACCCCAATAGAAGAGAGCATTCCTTGGGGGGAAAGGGAGCAAGCAGGACTTGCATACCCCTAATTTTAGGGGCTACAATTGTATAGGAAGCAAAAAGAATGGGAAGGCTCCTTGGACCCTCCTGCATCACTGTGCATCCTTGTAAGGGTTGGCTTTAAATGAGACTTAATGAAGCATAAAAATAGAAGCTGATGCATAGCAGATACTGCTCTCTAACTACTAAAATTCCAGTGTGAAAAGAAAGAAGCAGCTGACAATGCTGAAGCTTTGCTGTATGGACTAGGGAAGGTGTTGGAATGTGAATCCAAGTGCTACTCCCTTGTATGACTTGTACATGAAAGGTACCAAGACCTCAGATGTACTCTTGTAAATAGCATTGAGGGGAGTACAAAATGCTAATGATTTATAAAATTGTTCACAGGGGTGTTCAGCCATATCAGTGGTACACTAATTCTTCTCCAAGGAGCTTCAAAGGATCTTCATATGAACTTGATATTTGCACAGAAACAAACCCGTGACTTCAAAATAAAAGTTCATGTGAAGGAACTGCACAAAAACAGCAACTGTAAAATGCTATATACACACAAACCTATTATTATTAATATTATTATTATTATTATAGGTCTATAGAGGTAAGTGTTTCCTCAAAGGCAAGTAGGCCCGTTGACTTTAGGGGAGTTGCTTCAGACATACATCAGTATGTTTATTATTTTTATTATGGTAATGTCAACAGAATACAACTGCATTAAGAGCCCATTGTGCAGCTGCGAGGGAGACATTCCCAGCCTCCAATTTAAATTAAAAAGAAGCAGTCTAACTGTCCCTACCCTGAAGATTTCATTATCTAAGGGCCAGAAATCAATTACAAATACCTTTGATTTAATATTAGGGTAGGCAGAGGATCTAAGGACACTTAAAAATACCTTCTTTACTTATTTAGTTTCATCTGAACCTTTAGAAAGAAGAATATTGTGGTTATGATTCTATTCCAGAAATATTAATGAAGGCATTCTTTGACACAGTATCTTGTCAGATAATTATTAATATACCACATACAGCCATAAGGCTGTCCTGATCAGCAATATAACGATTTCAGTTCTAGCTTGTTAGATATGGCAGCTATAACTTGGGGGATAGGGTGTTAGTACATGCTTTGTATGCTGTTTAGATCATTTGGACTGAAGCCCTCCATTATGAATACCATTATGAAGAAAGCTGCTATATCTTTACAAGATTAAAGCTCCATTTTAAGGACAAACTGAACTTCCATCTAAAAATCTGTATTTCAGGGCCTAAAGGCTGTACTGCAAGTCTAAAAAAAAAATCTCTCTCACAATTAAGCCAGCTTTTATAGCAACACAAAAAGCAGGAAACATAGAGCAGCTGATTTAAACTCTGGGATCTCAAAGTTCAAGAAAGATCACAGTGTTTATGACAATAGCTGCTCTGAGCTGCTCATCCTTGAGTGACCAGAGGCTTAAAGCCCTTTCATGTCTGTGAGTCCAATGACCTTTTCTCTTCTATTGGCTTAGTTTTTACACTGAACAGGAGTTACCTAAGAGACAAGAAACAGAGGGGAAAAAAGAATTGTAGGGCAACGGTATGAAGCAGAAAAACACTGAAAATGCACTAGTCTTGGGACATCTTTCGTTTTTTTAAAAAGGGGGCCTTTTTGCAGTTCCACCAGTTCATATCACCTTGGCTGTGATCATCACATCAGAGCTCATGAAAGCAAACAGATGCACTGTGGAGTATAACAGGTGTCATAATGAGGGCCCAAGTCTTGCAGGGGATTACCTACTGAATTAATTGCAAGTGTCATGTGAGTAAGGACTAAGTATATATCTCAGGAAAAAATCTAATAGTATGTACTAGTCCACTTCATCTTTTAAAGGAGGCAGTGGGCGCATCTACACGAGATGCTTTACTGCACAGTAGAGCTAATTACTGCAGAGTAAACATTTACATTTACACGTACAGACACTTACTGAGCAGTAATTGGCTCTAAGTGGGAGTAACTTTGCTATCTGCAAATGCAAGTAGCAAATTTACTTGTGATTAGTAACTGTGCAGTAGCGCACATGTAGACATCTGACCAGGAGCAAATGTGCTCCTGGTCATCTTGGCAGCATGGGGCAGGAGGTTGCTTCCTGCTCCTGGGTGCTGCCTGCTCCCAGTGTGGGCTCCACCACTGGAGCCCAGATCAAAATAATGTCTCCCTGCTTCAGCAGCGGGGAGCTCCCAACCCCCACTCTGCAATTGCAGGGCCAGGAGATCTTCATCTCTCAGCCTGAGTCCTGCAGTCATCAGACCCAGGCATCAGATCCAGACAATTGTGGGACTTGGGCTGGGAGATCCCAGCTAAGGATCTCCCAGCCCAGGCCCTGCAACCACAGAGCTGGTGCTGGGAGATGATGATCTCCCAGTCACGGCTCCCTGATCATGGAGCAGGGGCTGGGAGCTCCCTGCTGCGGAGGCAGAGGGACATTGTTCCTGCCCAGGCTCCAGTGGCAGAGCCCGCCCCAGCAGCAGGCAGCTCCTAGGGGCAGGCAGCAATGTTGCAGCACCTGCCAGGAGATAGCTGTCTCCTGACACCTGAGCTAGCACTCAGGGGGAACCTAGGGGCTGCTGCAGGGGATGGTTGCAGGGCTGTAGGGAGCAAGAGTAGTCTGCTGCTAGGAGCAGCAAATCTGCTCCCACATCCCTGCACATGTAGACACGTGCCCGGGAGAGTTTACTCTTGAGTAGTATACTCAAGAGTAAACTGCTCCTGGATTATTTGCATGTGTAGACATGTTCAGTATGTCAGAGAGCCAAAGCATGAGGGTCATGGCAATTTCAGCACAAGGGAGGTAAATTCACATCTGATTGGGATATGTAATTGTTCCAATAGGATATAATTATTGTCTGGCTATTGAACAAGTTATTTGTTTCCATAATTGTTATAACTGGGTGACTGTCAAATCATCATAAAAGTTCCACATTCAGAAAAGCCCTTTGTAAACCAACTAGCAAAATAAAATTTCAGCATGACCTATAAAAATGAAATGAAATAAAAAACACAAGTCAGTAAATACATGATCCTGTTGTGCCAAATTGTATGTTAGTATTAGTAACAGCTTCTCGCTTTCTGGAGTTTTAATTATGACTCAAGGGAATGGGAAAGAGAGAGGGTGGAGAGAATGTGACCTTTAACAGCCTTGCTGGTTGCTGTCCCTACCTTTACTGCTGTTGAACTAAAAAACCTCCACAGGCTAAAATTCTTTACACTGCAAATAAAATAGTTTTCCCTGGTTTTTATCAGCCCAGGTCCCACAAGGAACTGACAGCTAGTTTATGTCAATGAACAAGAGTTATTGTTTTCAGATTTTTTTTGTTACAAAAAATGGTGAGGAACTGAAAGCAAATGTTACTAATAGCAAACAGAAGGCTCCAAGATTGGGGTTCTAACCATAATCCATTTTTGTGTGTATCACATGGTGCCTAAAGCTTTGTGGAAAATATAATTGTACTGTATTCTATCAAAGTCTTTCATGCAATGTCACAGACCTTTTTACTAACACCATAGGGTGGGCGTAGATGAAATGGGGGGCAATAAACTGAAGCAGTGGGGTATTAAACCCACTGCTTCTATTTAGGGCCCTTTAAACCCCCCATGTCTTGTACACACTCCACACTTACCTGTCTCTCTGGCAGTGGGGAAGGGAGGGTGAGCTGCCAGCAGGTGGAGCGGTCCCTGGGCTGCAGGGGGGAGCTGGTGTTTCCCCTCCATGGCAACAGAGGCCCCCACCCAGGTGGCACCTGCCCACAGGCATCTGGCTCTGGCGGTCCTGGGGGGCACTGCAGCCATGGAGGAAAGCATCGGGCCCCCACGCAGCTCAAGTAGGCAGGCTCCAGCAGGGGAAAAAAAAAAAAGATCAGGCTCGCTGCTTTTTTATTTTTCCCTCTCTTGGGCAGAGCCTGCCTTCCCAGGCTGCTTCCAGGCTTCCTGCAGAGCCCCAAGCTGCACAGAGCCCAGCACTTCACTCTGCAGGTATAGGGGCAGCAAACGAAAACTCATTGGAAGAGTTTTAGTTTGCTGCACTCCAAGTCATTTAAGGTGTATTACACTGCCAAATTTCCTACAGTGGCTGGAATTAATGCGCAATACACTGCAGAGGCATGCAAACACCGACACCATTAAAGCTATGCAGTAGCTTTTAGCTGATCACCACACCATTATAGCACACCATTAAAGCTGTGCAATAGCTGTGCAATTTAGCCCACTTTAAGGTGTCATGCACACATGCCCCTTGTTTTGTCTACACACAGCCATAGATATTCTGTGATTTAAACTGATTACTAAGGGAAGAACAGCAGTGAGGGTTGGATAACCTCACTGAGATTTTGTTAATCCAGCCTTCCCAGGAGAATTTGTCAAGTTTGGAGAGTGGGCCCCTACATGGAAGGGAATGTTTCTTTTTGTGGACACTACAGTCATTGTCACTGAAACAGACTGAAACAGATGGACAAGGTATTATTGGTACTTATCTGCTCTGGTTAGCCTATGCTAGAAAACATGGCTGGATATAAATCAGACTTAGCTAAGCCTGATCTAAAGATGTAGGGTAACAGCTTTAGCTAAATAATAACAGGTTGAATCATAACTTAGACAGGAACCTGATAAAAATTCAAGCTAGAACTTATACCCTGGACCTGTACTAGTAAAAACAGTAAATTTTAGGGCAGGCTTACCTAAATAAATGGAACCTAAACTTGATCTTTTTCCTAGCCTAAACAATGCCATTAAACAGAAACATTTCCCTTCTTTGTCCCTTCCCTCCAGACCTACCATCCTTGAAAACTACATTGTTCCATCTGCCCTGAAGGATCTTCACATATGGCAAGGCTATCAAAAGTAAAGTGTCACACTACCTAATTTGATTGCACATCAAAACTGTCATAAAAGATCTGCTTTATAATTGGTTCCTTGGGAATGACCAAGCACTCAGCTCTTAATTTAACTAGATCAGTTCGAGCATATGGGTACACCAAAGAAGCCGTGCCTTCCTATTGCATTTCAGATGAAGTTGAGGAAAACAAAAAATCATTGGAGCTGAGTACATCTGATCAGGTGTTCCGTGCTTCAAGTCCAATGACTTTAAATCTCATCCTGTTAGAAAAATGAACTGTGGATAGCACAAAGCATCAGAGATACGTTCTCACATCAGATCTTGAAACTGTGAGCAGTGTCTCCTGTTGGCTGATTGGCCTAAGAGTACTGATCTTGTTGAATGTCACAATTCCATCATGTTGGCTTATAAATGAGAAAAGTCATAATAGCTGTTGGTTGTGCGTTCCGTTTCACTCCATGAGATCTTATCTACCTGGTTAGAAGACTCACTAATGCTCTTTGCATGGAGTCTGAGCTAATTTTCCTTAACACAAGGTGGAAGCTGTGTATGATATGGTGTTTAAGAGGTTCAGGAGTCTACAGGATTTTTTATTTATCTCAAAACTTCACATAACAAAGGAAATTTAGAGTGGATGGTTTAAACTAGAAGCAGGCCAAAACAGAATAAATGGTTTATTGTTTAAAAAATAATTTGGTATGGTTTCTCTGAGTATGATGGTGGTGTTTTTAAATAGAAAGCATATCAAGTTTGGAGACTTTAGTGGATCTTGTATGCTTTCAAAGAATTGCTATTTTGATTTTCCAGAGTCCATGTCCAGCTATTACCAGAAAAAGGAATGAAACAGGCAGGTGTTAAGAAATGAGGCAGGCGGCCAGCCTTGGAAAAGAAAGAACAAAAGACTGGAATGGATCATACATAATAGCACTAGGTGGATATTTTCTATGTGTCTGATGAAAACCCAAATTGTGTCCCAGGTATTCATTTTCAAGATTAAGAGGAAGGAAAGAATACAATCCATTTTTCCAGGATACTCAAAAGCTAAAAACTGGCAGAGAATGATTGAACACATACAACTCACATGTCTCCTTTTGAATCTCTTGCAAAAGAATCTCTTTGCTCCCTCTTTTCCCTATCCAGTTGAATCTCCAAATCCTGCTGAGGGTGGCCAGCTTCAAGAATTAGCCTCTCAAGGCCCAAATTAGAAGTTGAGTTACTTTCTCCAATACTGAGACTTTAAAACTTGTGAGGAACAACTATAGCAATTCTGTATTAATCAGTGACAGTTTTCTTCACTGCTACTCTGTAGATGACCCAGGTTTTTGGTAATTTTTCATCTCAGAGTAGTAATACTGGGAGAAGTGGCAATCTAAACATGAAGGAGGCAGAATAAGATGAGAGAGGATACAATTAGAGGGGGGAAATTTTTGAAAAGTATGGAATAGTTTTAGCGGCACAAGGCCTGCTGACTTTCAGTGGCACACAAGCTCCTAAATATTGGCATTTTGGAAAATCCCAGAGTGAATTAAGGTTTTTGTCATTCTTACATGATACTTTGTCCATGGTTTCAGGTAAAATATCATCCAGTCTCCAAAATATAGGTAAAATAGATCCAATCATAATTTCAAAGTTATTAAATTAAATGAGTATTAAGATTATAAAAAGATGCAGTGTTAAAAAAAAATTGTTCAACAAATATTCTTTACCAGATGTAGTGCAGTTGCTGAATTCAGATCTATTAGTGATCATGTCACTGAAATGCATTAATTTATTATTTTCCTTACTGTTACATTTTTCGATTTATTGACCAAGTCTGAAAACGTTTTTGCAATTGCAAAAAAATTTCCTTGTTTCCTTATTTTCTTTAAAAGGGCAGTGGAGAATGGTCTAAGACCAAAACATGTCATTTTTATGAACATTAGAGAGAGAGAGAGACTAAAAGTCGAATGTGACTAGAAATATTTCTATTAATTTAATTCAAATTTTCTGTCAATCATGAAACCTAGAAGATGAGACTGACTATGGGAAAAATCCTGAAGTCCTCATTCAAGTATCCCATACAGTCCAATGGGAAAATTGAAAGGGCATTTCAGAATTTGCCCTTAAAGGGTAAATAGAAAATTAATTCAACAAATTTAATTTCAAAAGCACTAGGTAAATTAAATATAAAGAATTAAACATATTTTATAGATGCTGAAAAGTAATTTATAGTTTTATATAGAAATCTGCTAGTTTAAACACACACCCTAACATATTGCTAGTTAGAAAACTAAAAACTAAATATTTTCCTTTTAAAAAAAATCTCAGCAGTATCTCTTTTATTTAGGTGATCACTCCTGTTTATTACTGTTTATCTGAAAGCAACATGTTTCAGTGTAAGTGAAAATGTCAGTGTCTGGCATGGTGGATCAAAGTGTTGCCTTTATACATGTGTCTTCTTATCTGGGTTTCCAATTTGAGATGGAACAGAAGGAGTGAGAACTCAGTTTCAAACAGATGTTGTAAAATGTCTAGTGGGAACAAACTCCCTTCAAAAGTAGAGTCACATTTTGTGGAATAGCATCTGTTAATTTTCATTTGAAAATCTCCAAGTGAGAGAACCAGAACACAGGGGCAGGAAAAAGAGAGAGAGAAGTTCTGTAGACCCTCCTGTCTGATTAAGTTAGTTTTCAGCCAGCTTTGTAATGTTCACTGGAGAAAATGATTATCTACTTGCAAACAAAATGTTTTTTCTATTTTTAAAATGAATGGATTAAGCAATTCAAAACAGTAATAAAACCACTTTTTCAGAGCAAGTGGCCTAGGGCCTTGCATCTGAGTTTGCTCCTTTTTCCAAACTAAAATCTCACATTTCTGCTGACCATACAGCAGTTCAGTTGTGCCTTATATTTTCTTTTGTAGATATACCACACAATACATTTTCCTAGAAACCTTCATTATTGCCAGAAAAGTTTTCACATAAGCCACTATATACAATAAAGAAATGTAGACTTGGTATGACAAGGGAAGCTCAATGAGTTTTAGGGATCCTTCACCAGCATATTTGCAATATTGATTATTGTGCTGAAGGCCTTCACAAAAATGAGTTAGATGAGATTGACACACAAGGGCCATGTATAGATGTTCCATTTGGGCTAGGAGAAAAGCCTGTCTCTTAATACTAAAAGGAGTGCATACAGACATTCAAGGGCTTTCTTGCAAAAGAAAAATGTCTTTTCTTACAAGGAAGTTCTATCTGGTCAAACCAGGTAGATTTCTCCCTTCCCTCTCAAACTTGAAGGTCTAAATACTTACTCCTGGGTGTTGATAACACCCAATATCCCACAGTTCTCTGCTCTACATCCCTCCCTTCCAGGGAGAACGGGAGCACTAGCTCCCATACATTGACAAGCTGTCAGTAAGCCCCTTTCCCCTGTCTTATCAATCAGTTGATTGATGGGTGGCGGGCATTCTTCTGAGGCAGGAACCCTACCGAAACTCTGGCAGCCCCAGAATTCCCACTGTGGGAAAAGAATCCCTACCTGGTGCATCCTTTCCATTTCCACTGGGAGGCATGAGGGAAGACATGAGGGAAGGAAGCCGTGCCATTGCTGCAAGACTACTAGGGATCAAGCAACCTTTCAGACACAGGAGATTCTCAAGGATTGAGAAGGTTATGACCAAACCCAGTTCCTGGCCCCAGTTAGGTGGTGGGTGCAGGGATTGCAAAGCCCCAGGGACCAAGATCCAGGTCTGGGGAAGCTATCCTCACCTCAGGTTATGGCCCATGGGCTTTGAATGACACATGTCCCATCCATCTGGGCTGCACATACACCAATTTAAAAACCATGCAACTAGGACCCAGGGGCAGGGATGCTGTCTCAATCCCCACTTCCCCACATCTCCAACTTTAAATTTAAAACCCAGGAGGCTGCCTATTGACAGCTTGCCCCCTCCCTAGACAGGCTATGAAGTAATGGCTCCCATAAAAGCAGGATTGGCTTTCTAGGGCCTTTGTACACACCACAAAATTGGTTTAAATGCCCTTTTACACTGCTTTAATGGCACTGCTGTTTACACTGTCGGCAGCATATTGCATGTTAAATGACTCTGGGATGTAGCAAAATAAAACATGTGCAAGGTGTTTTAGTTTGCTACCTTTAGCTGTGGAGGGAAACACTGCACCCTGTGCAGCTCAGGGGCTGTGCAAGTAGCCCATGCAGGCAACCCGGCGACAGCTTGTATAGGCAGGCTCTACTGAAGACAAAAATAAATAAATAAATAAAAGCAGCGAGCCTGATTTTTCCCACCCCGCCCCTCCTCCCTGGAGCCTGCCTGAGCTGTGCAGGGACCCGGTGCTTCCCTCCATGGCTGCAGTACCCTCCAGGACTGACTGGGCCAGGTGCCTACAGGCAGGGGCACCGCTGCCACCGTGGAGGGAAGTACTGCCCCCCTCTGCAGGTCAGGGACTGCTCAGCCCTCCAGCAGCTCCCAATCACCCCCCACCCTTGCCACCAGAGAGGCAGGCAAGGATCGGGCCTGACCTTTGTATACATGACACAGGGGTTGACTGTGGTTTAAATTGAATTGGGGGTTTTTAAAACTCACCACTACAATTTAGGGAGAATTAAACCAAAGTAAACCCCCTGGCTTGTACAAGCAGCCCTAGTCACTCTAGTGCCCCCTGGTGCTCACCTGTGTAGCTCTCCAACCAGGGGGCTAGACACGTAGTCCCCAGCTCCCAGACTATTTTTCTATTAGTAAGAATTTTGGAGATACTGTTACTGGTAGAAATGAGCATCTGTATGTGGCCAATGCAAAAATTTACTTCTGTGGCTCTAGATGCAAGATGCACACAGTATTGCTGCCAAGTCCTTCATTCTATTCTTAACTATCTCATTACTATAAGACTAATTAAACTTTCATCTTTCTCCCCCTTCTTTCCCTGACCTCCACTGTCTGCCCTAAAAGGTGAAATCTTTTACACTACCCATTTGATCTGCCTAATTATCTTTCTCTGAAGCAGCATTTATAGTTTTAGCTCAAGCACATACTATGACATAGCTGGATCCTGGACATAGTTATTGTTCAGCTGTGCACCTAGATATTATTAAAATACAACATAACTTTACAACTCAGTGATGTTCCAAGGAGCCTGCAAGTGATTCTGGAATATATCTACATCCCATAAACCCTGAATGCAGGATGCAAATGCCCTGTGAAAGAAAAACTATTCCTTCCTAAAACCCCTCTGCTCTTGCTATTTTGTAGCTCTGCCTCCAAAAGGTTGACCATCAATAGTAGATTTAACTATACAAGATGAATGAGTCAAATGATGTACGTTACAGATTAAGACAAGAATCTTGGTCTGCAAGAAATGTATACACCAGAAAGAAAGCACAACATAACAATCCAGTAGTGGGACTAAATGGCAATGCAATTTATAAATTTGTTCGTCTTCACCATGGGGAATTTCTCTGCTCACACCAATACCATTAATAACCCAGTTTAGGGATGCATAGTGAGGGTACATGGGTATTTAACTTTTTCTGTCATAAATATTGCTATAATTTGATCCATACAGAAATACAGATCCATCCGTCTACTAAATGAGTACAAAAGGAACTAAGGCAATTGAAGTTTTAATGACATAATGAGAAAGAAATCTCCCTGCCAAGAGGAGACAGAGTCTAGCCATTTCAGAGAGGAAAAGCCTCTCTTTTATATGCTAAAGCTATAAAGTGAAATTCATAGAATTCTTCCCCCCCACCCTTGGGATTTATTTCCCTTGTACAAAATATAGCCAGGAAAACTAGACAATACAGTTCCAAGTGTTCTGTACTTTTTATTTTATTTTATTTTTTTTAAGACTGAAGTCCTGGCCCCAAATCAGTATAGCCACACCAGTTTGCATCAACTGAGGATCCAGTTCTGTTTTCTTTGTTTTAAAATCTAAATGTGCATCTGACTAGAGAGAGTGGCCAATTCCCCAAAAGCCTTAACCCCCACCCCCAAATAATTTAAAAAATGCAAAGAAGCATTGACTAAGAATTATAAGTACAGGTGCTTTTCAGGCCCAGAGCATTGGCCATTATATGTATAAAGGCAATAACCGTGTAGAAATATCAGTAGCATTAGAATTGGGTTTCTTGTTAATGATGCTTCCCAAGAGAATCCTCCATAATTACCTGACAGGCAATGGAATGTCAAAGGCAGGCTAGACTTTTTTGGCCTCCAAGGACATGGACCCTAGTGAATCCTTTCATTTGAGAATTCATCCCAGCTCTGGCCAGACTGTTGAGGCTGCAGACATCAATGTCCTGTCATTAGTCAACTTCAGGAAATATACAGTATTCGTTGCCCAATCTGCAAAGACAGGAAGTGGAGGAAATGGCAAAGTTGGGGGGAGGGAGGAAATTCTGCTCATTTGTAGGTGATGGAAAGCAGTGAGAACATGACTGCTTCTGTTTGTTCAGTCTAGTCATCCAAAGCTTTAGAGGGACAAAGAACTTTACCTGTTCTTGTGGAAAGCAAAAAAAACCCCATCACTGAGCCAGAATGTGAACACAAGTCTAGACCCGAGCAAGAAGAACTCTTTGGACTGCATTAATGAAAGTCCAGAAGCCAAAACACATAGCTTATGCTTCTGTGTTCTTCTGAACAGTTATTGGACAATGAATCAACTTACAGAAGGAGGGTCAGATCTAAAGCCTATTGAAGTCAGTAAAATGATTTCCTATTGACTTCAGTGGGCTTGGAATCAGACACAAAATACAACTAAGCTTAGTAAAATATTTAAAAAACGCAATAGCATTATATAATTTGAAAGGATCAAGAAAGATCTCCTAAAGAAAATCTTGAAGCTGAACAGATATATCCCTAAAATGCATATTAGAAAGAAAGGGATCTCAGATGTGATCAAATGTTCCATTACAAAATGTATGGGTGAATTTATTTCTTTTTGATCGCTGACACAGAAACGGCAATTGGATTTCGAATGAAATGATTAAACATGGCTTATGGATAGATAGTATCTACTACCATGAATTTACACGATTCTTTTCCACTTCTCACTCTTCAGCAGTTTCAACTATATATAACCCTGGAACTGGGGTAACATATAGAAGGCAAGGTACATTTGCACCTGCATCAGATTTGCTGATCTGATTAATAGGTTTTCAGAGCAGAGGTTTAAGTCTGAAAGCTTGTGCTATATATGTATATCTACTGTGGTTAGTCTATAAGGTACAAATCTACCTGCTTTCTACTTGATTTCAGGTTAATACAGCTACCTATACCTTATTGGAATAATATATTTCAGCTTCTAATATTTTGTTCTTCCTAAACAATCTACTCATCCTAGTAATCTCTTTCGCACTGCCTCTGCTTACAGTTACTTTATTTTCTACAATTGTTCTCTTAGTAGCTTGGCTTTCTACATATCTCTAACTCTCCCTACATTGCCATAGATAGCATTATATATTTTGGGTAGGAAGTGGAGAGGAGCATGGAGGTGAGCGTGGTTGTATACCTAGTATATTGCAGTCCCAGGGAAGATTTAGTAATTGAGGAAGGAAGTCAGATTGCTAAATCCCCTATTTAGCTTGTGAAAAAAGGGAACAGAATGATTATGGTGGACCATTTAGTAGTCAGGTCCTATGCTGGGAGGAAACGTTACCACAGCAGGCAGGTTCTCTACAGCTGCACACTCAGAAAGTCTAGAATCATCTCTCAGTGAGTAATCTAAAATCAACGGGCCTGATTCTGAGACTCTCACCAGTGCAACAGAATTGAATGAGAGAGAGATGTGCTCAATTGCTTTGAAAGCCAGATGCCTAACAGATGTCAGAGCAAATGCTTTGGCACCAACACTTGGAAGCATTATGTCAGGGGGTATAGGATAGACAACATTTCACAAGCCACATTACCAATATCAGGTCATTCTGGATCAGCAGTGGCAGACAGGTGGTTTACAGCTAGCTGAAGCAAGCTGATGACTTAGCAATGCTGTAATGGCCATCAAGTTCCATTGCTGGGAGTTTCAGAACAGAGGTATACTAGAGGTATAAAGGCCTAGAGAGAACACTCTCTCACTGCTATTAAATGTGCCCTGTAGGCCAGGTTTGAGCTATGACAGAATTGAAAGTTAGCATCCGCTGCCTTTTCTGACTGGTGAGCAGGAACTACCCTACTGCCCCCAACACAGCTCTTTCAGGTAGCCAGTGAGTGCAGGCAAGCTCTGAGAAAACAGTGCCTGAGGGTATACATAGACGTAATGTGTATCAACAGGAAAGGATACTGATGCAGTTATGCTGCAACTGTTACACCTGTATGATTCTGTAGTGCTAAGGTGTAGAAAAACTGTTCCAGCTTTAACCATGCTTCACTCAGTCTGAGAGAGTAATTAGCTAACTTGTATCACTACAGGATCATGCAGACTTAAGAGCTGCTATACAGTCCAGAGCAGTAACTTCCCCTCCCCTTTTAAAGCAGCTAAAATGAATATTTGTTCATACTCTGAAATCTCCATAGGGCCTAAGCAAAACCCTTGTACCCACTGGCAATTTACAAGGGAGCCCTTTAGAGGCAACCACTTCTCTTTTAATCCTTTATAAAGAGCACATGAGGTAAAATAAATTGTTTTCAAATTTGTGCTGCCTTCAAAGTATGTATCATTGCACGGCTGACTATTAGAAAGGCCACACCATTTTCTTCCCCTTCCCCAAACTCCTTTTCAGCCCTTGCAAATCCAGCATGATTCCTTAAGATGCAAAATGTCAGGTGAAAACTAAAAATATGTTTTCTCAATACATGAGATCTTAAACGTTGGAGGTATTGCAAAAACAGATTTTAAAAGAGTATATTAAAATAAAGAAGAATGAGAATGCCTGTGCTGTACATGCCACACTAAATGGGTTTCTCGTCCACTTAGCACTGGTCAATCAAATTATAACGATGATAATAAATGCCTGTTGAATGTGTATTTTTTTATTCCTTGTTATCTTTAAGTTGTTTGGAATCCCTGCCTGGTTACTGGTCAGATGTCTGGCATGCACAAAACCATTGGTTTTCTGACTGATGTTCAAAATTCAATACAAGGGGTTCAATAAATATTTATGAAGCCAAATATACTACCACACAAAGATTAATTCTGGCTTTCCAATTTATTAGATAATGTCTTGTACTAAGCTACTATAATTTGATCATGTAATGTTGGATATTGCAAGCTACCACCCCACATAGAATATGCTAATTAGTGCAGAGCTCACTATTAATGACCTCACTAGATTCAAATTTAAATCAATAAGCAAGGTCCCATGACAACTAAACCTTCAATCTCCACTTAAAGGCTATTGAATTTTTGAAAATATCATTGATCTACCTTCCACAAACTGTTATTTCCTTCACTTAGTGCCAATGACAACACAACGCATGTAGGAAGTATACCCATCATTTAACCAAATATTGCTCTGTATTCTCTGCACCTCAGAATCTAGACCTACTTACGAAGTCCAAGTATTGACTAGGGCTTAGCTTTTTGACTGGCCCATGACTGGGAGATGCTGATAGCAAACATTGAAAAGGAGGCAGGATCAAACGATTTTCTGCAATGTATTTGCTATGTTACTAAACATTTCTTATATTCTCTTTTATTTACCAGTTTTTGTCATGTTATTAAACATATCTTATGTTCTCTTCTATTTACTAGTTTGAACAATTCAGAATTCCCTGTTTGTTTCTCTGGTATAAAAAAAGTGCTAAAGGACTCACAGGATCAAAGTTGAAACAATGGTTTCCATAAGTAGTAGTAAAATTAGCTCAGTCTTGAACATAACATTGTAAATCTATTATATTGCGACAGTGATAATTAAAAATGCCATCTGGATACAAAACTGCTGTTGCCATCTAAAATGTATCAGAAGTTTTGAATGCAATTAATAATGGCTGGGATAATGATAAAATATTCTACCTTGTCATGTGAAATTAGACAAATAAAAAGGAAGCAGGCACAATATTTGTAACATATGTAAATAACAGTATCAGAAATATCTAATAAAGACTATTTCACTGGAATGAAATAGCGCTGGCGCAGCATTTTTCTTGTACTCAATACTTCAATTTTCCATGCACTTAGACAATGTTGTATCAAAAATTCCCAAGTAAAATAGACCCAGTCCTACAGGGCTCTATTCAATTTTTTATATATATTTATGCACATATCTTTTCCCTCTCCCCAGTGGATCATCTGCACAGCAAAATGGTTACATTGGCTTTATGGAATTCAGCAGACAGAAATGCATGACCACACATCTGGATGGGGTTTGTCTGGCTGTTAGGAAATCCTCTACCTTTAATACTACCCTAATTTAGGAGTATGAAGAGCCAAAAATACAAATGTTACAGAGTAATATGTTGTTTGTATGGTCCACTACAACATATCTGGTCTCCCTATCTATTGATCTGTAAGGATTTGTATTTATATAACCCTATTTACATATTATACATTATGTTACATTATTTTTGTGTCAAAGATTCTATTAAATTGTCAACTTCACTACTTGACAACTACATAAGGTATTTGCCCTTCTATGGTCTGGAGGAACTTAACACGTTTTTAAAATATTCGCTATTATTTCTATTAAAATTGATCAAGGTTATCCATTTATGGCAGATTCTCCATTTGAACTTATGTCTCTGGTTTCTTTTAAATCCCCTTCATATTCTGTGTAAAGTAAAAAAATCCTTTATTGAAGTTGGGAGTATCTAGTTCTGCCAATTTTCTCCTAATGACTGAAATAGTCTGCTGTGGAGTGAAGTTAATTCTCAGAATATGCATATAATAGATCAAATTGAAAAAATTCTTCACTTCATGGCAATATTTCAGTTTGGGGTTGTCTCTTGATCAGGAACAAGTATTCCCTGCAGAATCTGTTTCTACATTTCTAAAAATAAACTGATCTATAAGTGATTTCACTGTAACACAGTCAAATCAAGGAGTAAGAGTCATATATAGACTATGAAGTAAACTTTACTCTAAACCAGCTGCCTAATCTGCTGATGAAGAAGATGCATTTTCAAGTTGCATGGAGTCTTATCTGCAAAGTAATGTAGAGAGAGAAGGCAGGAAAATCCTTAAATATTTCTTATTCCAGTATACAAGAAAATGGGTAGCAAAGTATGTGGAAAGAAAATACAAATGGACTGTATATGCAGTAGATGTATAACATTTTACAACTTTTTAAATATTTCTTTTCAAAAGCAATCATCCCCATATGAGGAATGGTAACTGTGAAATCAGGCAATTTCATTTTTATTTTTGACGTTATCATTCGCTATAGGATTTTTTTTCCTGCATTGTGGACAATAATAAAAATAGAAAAGCTTTTGTTTCAGACAAAAGCACTATGATATTAAAGTTGAAAAAAAGATAAAAGTGCAACACAAGGAAACCACATCTTGTGGCTCCTCAGAAAAAATCACTGCTGTTGTCAGATCATATTTTCCCAAACCACTGGAAAGTATATCCATTCTTTTCATGATTTATTATCTGCTGTTGTAATAAGAAGTTTCATATTTCATGAGAAAAATAGTTACCAGAAAACAGTGACTACTGTACATGACTATATCAATTAAAAACTGTTGGATAGCCATAGTTCGTTTGGCAGGATTTTGTAAGCAGAGATGCATGTGATAGGGAAGTCTGTAAAATTCTGTTAATTCTGCATGCATATTTTTCTGATTTTGTGATGTGAACTCCTACAATTTGCTCACTATCACGTGCAAAATCATATCACACCACCAAATTTGTTTCTATAAGCTATAATTGATTTAATTGATTGTACGCATTTTGGAGGGGATGCAAATTTCATAATAAATCCTTAGGTCCAAAGTCAGCCCTTGAATGTTCAGGGCCACTCACTCAATCTCAAATCAATGTACACTAGTTATATTAGAACTGAAAAATCCCAGATGTCAGGAAAAAAAACCCTGCTAGGCAACATTTGTTGCTCATGTAGCTCCAATGAAGCAAATAATATTAAATGAAGGTTAAAACCTGACCACGTGACTTTTTTTTTTTTTTTTTTTTTACTCTTTTGAATTTTGTTCATTTAGTGATTGTAACAGCAATATTAAAGCAGTAGCAAATGCCCATTATAGGTGAAGGAGCATATTTTCATTTAGCTGCTTAATGCATATAAAATATACCCAAATGTTAAGAGGAATACAAAGTTTACTGCCTTTTGGGAGGACCTTCCAAACTAAGTCAAAAAGAATATTTCCTGACCTCCACTACATTTTAATTTCATCATAATTTGGCTCTAAAGCAATAGTGATTGCTGAAGCAAGGCATATTCATTTGGCTTCACTCACACACTGCATTATCATCATATGAACCCCTGCAAAATGAATATATCATTGTTCTGATTTGATAACATTTTGAGACCTCATTACACAAGATTAGCTGCGAGTAGAATTAGTTTCTTCTAAACATAAACACATGTATCACTAGATGAACAGCTAACAAGAAATATCAGTAAATGTAGCATAGGTATAATTTTTAGCTTCCAGAGCCAAGATCAGGTCTTTCCAACAAAAATGTTAAAGTGAACTTGCCTTTTCCCCAGGCATTGTGATAAACAGGGTGCACTGGTAATGGAGATACTGGTATTCTAAGCTACAAAATTTGCAGCATAGCCACCATTTAAGCAGGTCATATGGACACTCTGGTCTTAAAGGTGAGAATTCTCTGCATACAGTGTCAAGTTTGTAACATTTTTTTAATAGAACCTTTTGACTCTTTAGGGCTGAAGATTTATATGAAATATTTAGAAAAGCACAGGAGTCAACAGAGAGAGATAATTTAGTTGCACTACGAGCTTGGTTCAAGGTCAAACACCCTTGCCTCAGATAACATTTTTAGTCAGTCCAATGATGATTTATTATTAGTGTTCTGCATTTTCAGTTTTTACTGATTTTCACTGATAAATTCCCTGATTTTTTTATTGAAGTTATTTGATTTTTACTGATTTACACCCATTTTTCAGTTCACTCAATTTTACTGGGTACAGTAAAATCCCTGTTAACCAGCATGAGCAGGGAACGGCTGGGGGGTGCCAGTATGCTAAAAGTGCCAGCTACCTGAGGCATAGGTTTCTGGCAGGACACCGGGGCGGAGGGGTGGCAGTGGCGGTGGTCACATGGGGGCCAGGGGGAGGGTGTCTGGAGCCACTGTCTGGGGGTGCGGGGCTTCCGGCTCTGACCCCGGGGGCGGGGAGGGGGCATGGGAAACAAGTTGCACCACACCCTGTGCCCCCCAAGGCTCCACTTGTTCCCACTCACCCCAGCCCCTGCTGCAGCAGCCCTGGGAATGGCTGACGCCAGCTGCAGAGGGAACTATAAATCAGTGGGTGTGGGGCACCGGGTGGCAGGGGGTGGCTCTTGCTGCTATGTGAACCCCAGGAAGCTGCCACTCACCCTGAGCACCAGGAAGAACCCAGTGCCACCGCCAGCCCCAGCCTGCAGCAGCAGCCGGCTCTTGTTGATGCAGGTCTGGGGTCACACAGCCCCTGGGAAGAGCCCAGCCCACAGCTCCCCCAGGGTGCATGTAGCAGCAAGAGCCACACCCTCTCACTCCACACCCACTGACAGGTCCCTCTGCTTTTCTCCCTGCTGCAGCCCTGGGAGCAGCTGATGGACTGTGCCATACCCTTCCCCCTGCCCCTTCCCTAGTCCCAGCCTTACTCCCTCCCTTCCTGCCACAGGAACGTATTGTTATTTCCCCTGATTTAAACCAATTTTTTTCCTTTTCTTCCTTTTATCCTGATTTCAACCTGGTTTTTATGTTTGGAAAATAAACCCTGAAAAATTCCCGGATTTTTTTTTTTTTTAAATAAAAATTGAAAACACGGAACACTATTAACTATACAGTTAAAGTAATCACAAACCAAATGTAGTTTGTCAATAAAATCATGTGATAGCATGGCTACTAGGATTTTGTCCTTAGTTTGTGGAATCACTGGAATACTGACATGTATGTAACATAATTCACTCTTTTTCTCTACTGTATTTTCAATCATTGCAGAAGTTATTGCTTAATGGAGAGAGAGTCCAGCAGAGGGCAATGAAAATGGTGAGGGGTCTGAGGAACATGATTTATGTGCCCCAGCTGAGGCTTGGAGAAGAGAAGACGAGGAGGACTTTAATGGAAGCCTTCAACTACCTGAAGGGTGGTTCCAAAGAAGATAGAGCTAGATTGTTCTCCATGGTGGCAGATGACAGAACAAGGAGCAGTGGTCTCAAGCTCCAGCAAGGGAAGTTTAGGTTAGATATTAGGAAAAAACTCTCTCATGAGGAGGGTAGTAAAGCACTAAAACTGGTTACCCAGAGAGGCTGTGCAATTTCCACCCCTGAAGGTTTTTAAGACCTGACTAGACAAATCCTTGGCAGGGATGATGTAGTTGGGGATGGTCCTGCTTTGTGCAGGGGGTTGGAGTACATGACCTTCTGAAGTCCCTTTCAACCTTATTTTTCTATGATTCTATGACTCTAATGGAGAGTCCTATAGAGTTTAACTGGATTAAAAAATATAGGGTTCTATATTAATTACTCTAAACCATACTCATACTCTAGAGATCATAACCATTTCTGAAGAATTTTTAATTTATTTATAGAAATTGATTAAGAATTATACCACAGAATAGAATAATTTAATAGATCATTTGTACTTAAGTACCTTTATGAGCCCAACTTGCATAAAGGGATTTTAATGTAATTCATGAATTTATATATATGCAGATTAAAAACTCTCATTCAATGAGGGGTAGATTATCCTGCTAAAGTATATTTATTGCAGTATATCCTATTTATTAGAACATTTTTGCAAGAGTTTTTTTTCCCATTTAAAGTATGATATCAAGAGAAAATCCCCCACCCTTTTTATTTGTACAGCTATGGCAACCAAGAGAAAATAAGAATACAATTAGCATTTCTTCACTTGCATACTGTACTACTAAGGGTTAATTGATTACATTAATACATTTTGAAGTCCCATGATATAGATATCACAAGATCTGGTGAGGACAGATATGATATATGACTTTAGTAGCTTAGTGAAACCTTTTGTTCATATCTGGTACATGGCTAGGCCATGAGTCCACTAAATTTGACTGGTTTCGGTGTGTGACACACCTGTGTTTTAAGCCTAATTTGCTAGCACATGATAGACATCTAATATTGTGAAGCTAGAATATGTGTATTTTTTTATGCTTCTATTTGATACAAAAATCCTCTTTGAGCACCAATTTCTTAAGAAATACCATTCAATGGCTCTTATCTGTTCCACTGAAAGAGACTATTGTTGCCAAACTTTTAACAAGGCTCCCCTTCAACATTTTTCTATCCCACTAAATCCTCTCCTCTTAATAACTTGTGGATGCCCTCACAAAATCAAAATTGTCAAGACATTTCAGAAAAATATCCCATTGAAAAGATGGCAGTGTCATTTAGGCCAGGTACAAACATTACACTTTTACTGATATAAGTGATTGGAAACCAATCTAGATCCATAACAGAACAGAAGTTCAGCACAGAAACCAGTCTATACCCATAACAGAACAGAATTTTGGCACACAGGCTGGTTTAAAATGGTTTCCAAACCAATCAAGGTGCATTACCATATTTTCTTGCATATTCTGGAAGGCAGAATGAAGGAAAGAAATATTTGATTTATGATTCTGAGATGAACTAAAGAGTCTCCAACCTGTGAAATAGGAGACTAAGAGCAGCTAGCATACAGCAAAATTATGCTAAGAAAGAGAAAGACAACTAAAAAGGAGAGACAATTGTTAACACCTCTGATGTGAAGAACAATGAGCTATTAAGTCAACTCATTCTTTCAGCTATTGGAATATAACAGTTGCTGCACTGTGGAGCAGAAATCAAAGCAGGGCGATTCCATCCTAGTCAGAAAATCAGCTTCCCGAGAAGACAGACTCCTAGGATAAGGCTGAAATGAAGAAGAAAATTGTGGGCATTGGTGTAAAACTGAGTGGGCCACAGTGTGGTGAAAAAATTGAGCCACAATAAAGCAATGGAAACAGGACAGAACCAATGGAAATGAAATGAGGAAAGGAAGGAGAAAAGTGAAACTACCTAGAAAGAGCAGTCAAGATACTATTAAAAGAAGGAACTCTAACAACTGAAGCTTACCGCAAAGGCTCCTAGCCAGGTAGGAAGAGCCTACATACAGTATGGGTGAGAAGAGAGAAGGACAATGGGACTGAGTACATGCTTAGAAAATTTGCAGATGACATCGAGTTGAGTGAAGTTGCAGACACTCTGGAAGATAATGCTAGGATCCAGAATGACCTGGATAAACTGAAGAAATGGTCTGTAATCAATTTGATTAGATTCAACAAGGACAAGTGCAAAGTCTTTCACTTAGAATCGAATAATTTCATGCACCATTACAGACTGGCTAGGCTATGCCACAGCAGAGAAAGACCTGGGAGTTACAGGGCATGTCTATACGTTCATTAATACACACTAGTTACTGCACATTTAGTTTAGGACTTGCTTAATGAAGTATTAACTAAATGCACAGTAACTACAGTTACCATGCAGTAGTGCCAGAGCACAGTTTTTAGTGATGCTTACTGTGCAGTAGCCTAATAACACTGCACAGTAGTATATTAGCATGGTTTTTGACTAGCATGCTTCTGCACAGTATTATTAAGCTACTGCGCAGTGTCTTGTGCAGACATGCCCACCCTAAACTATAAGTGGAATCTGAGCCAACAGTAGTGTGCTCTTATTAAATATAGAAGTATACATATATACATATACATACATACATAATCCAACATGAGAGATTTTTTTTGCAAATCAAGGGAAATGATTCTTCACTTCTATTCAGCACTGGTGAGGCCTATTCTGGAATGCTGTGTCCTGTTTTGAGCTCCACATTTCAAGAAAGCTGTAGACTGTCACAACCCAAAGGTGTGATTTTGTTTTTGTGTGCGCTTTGGCACCACTGAATTATTTTCCCGCCAATTTGTAGCTTTCTTTGCAGTGTGCATTTCTTCTTTGCAGCACAGAAATGCACTTTGCAAAGAGTTCCCGCCATTTGTATTATAATTCGAGCCCCATTATTGGCTTGCGTTAAATTATACATAGATTTATAGATTCATAGATGTTAGGGTCAGAAGGGACCTCAATAGATCATCGAGTCCGACCCCCTGCATAAACAGGAAAGAGAGCTGTCCCCGTCGCCGTTCGCAATCCTCGACGTATCCCTCTCCCTGCGCGCACAAGTTCCACGGAGCCTAGCAAACTTCGTGTGAGTCTTCGAGTACTTTCTTCGGTTGGCACGACAGGCTCGCGGTTTAGAGCCTCCAAAGGGCTAGAAGAATGTTCACGGGAAGGAACTCTAGTCCGCCTCTCTTCTTTTCTATCTGTAACTGCAACTCAAGCAAGTTTTCCTGCCTGCACCGCGACCATCTTCGGTGTAAGTAAATAATCTTAAATCAACCATTATGCATCCGTAACTAATTCTAGCGTGTCGCCTGTTTTCTCTGACCTAGCGTGCCCAGGCTGCTGGCCACAGCCCGCGCGGCACGAAAAAGGGCCCGGATCGCTCCCAGCCCGCACATAGACAAATTGGAAGAGTCCAATGGAGAGTGATGAAAATGATTAGAAGTCTAAGAAACATGACTTAAGAGGAAAGGCTGAAAGCGCTGTGATTATTTCGTTTGGAGAAGAGAAGACAGAGGGGATTTGATTACAGCTTTCAAATACCTGAAGAGAGACTATAAAGAGGATGAAGACAGATTTTTCTCTTTGATTGTAGAGGGCAAAATGAGGAGCAATAAATAGTCTCACACTGCAGCAGAGGAAATTTAGTTGGAGATTAGGAAGAACTTTGACTCTGAATGTGGTCAAGCTTTGGAAGAGACTATCTAAAGAAGTTGTAGAATCTCCATCCTTGGAAATTTTTAAAAGCAGGTTAGAACCTACCTTGAGCAAGTGTTAGACACTAGATGACCTCATGAGGTCCCTTCCAGCACTACTTTCCTAAAGCACATAGGCCAGTTGTATATCTCAGGTCTGCTAGTGAGAATATGACGTGCTTCTGTAGAAGTCCATGGCATCTACAGGAAGAAAACATTGTAGGGGGAACCTCCAGTAGTACAGAGCCAGGTACGTCTCCAGTGTTCTCCATCCACACTTTGGAAAAGGATTCCTGTTCAGGGATATTCAGCTGTCATACATCAGCCCTTCAAACTGTCGGCAGCTTGTATATGGCAGCAAGGTGAGGCAGAAACCTTCTCAACCAGTGCAGATTTATGCAAGGAGAAAGGACTTCAATCTACCCATATGCCCATATCTTTCTCACAAGTTATGCTGCACATCCCTTAGCCCTAAACTAGGATCTGAAGCTAGATTTCATAAAAATGCGCTAAACTTTATGGCCCTGTATATCTGTATACTTATGTGTATGAGCTTGCATAACAAATGTTTAACACAGTAACTTAGAACAATGAACAGTACAACTTTTTAAAAAGAGAACACGCATAATCATTCAATCAACATTTAGTATTTCTCAACAGATCACAAGGAAGTGAAGCATGTAGTGAACTTTAGACTGAAGCACGTCTTTACTTGGTATTAATTTAATACAAATCCTGGGCAGTGCTCATTATTTATAATAATCCCATAAAAGGAATTCATGATTTTTTTAATTTCATAAGTGAGTAATGACTTAATCATTTAACACTCATGAGTCATAAGTTTTCCCTTGTAAATAGGATAAGATCAAATGCCATGGCAACATGTTCAGTCTTATTTAAGTCTTACTTGTATGTTTTTCCCCCCTCACCTCCTTTTCCTGCCACCTTTACAGCATTTCCTGTTGTATTCTTTCATTATTATAATACAGTCTTACTTACTTTCCCAATATATCAAAATATGCCCCTTAACAAATGTGTTCTTTTTTCTTTAAAAAATTCCAATTCTGCCATTCTGAAATCTTGTGTTCATCCCTTTGCATCTACCATTACTGATTCAGTGATGTCCCCCACTCTTGTAGGTTATATGAATGGATTTTTCCATGACATGTCAAATCAGTTTTTGTTTGTTTAGCCTTTTCTTTAGAGAGGGAAGAGAAATGCCTCCAGGCTTTAATCATATCACAGTACACATAGACTGCTAGCAAGATACTTTGTGTCCAGAGGGTAATAAAAAAAATCCAGAGAAGAAATATTCTGGCATTCATTGCTCCCCTACTAAGGCTATACTTCAGGGATGAACACCAACAGCTACATTTTTCAATGCAGTTCAAGTGTAGTTGGATGTACAAATCCCGTTAACAATAATGGGATCTGTACACATAACTCTGAACACTTTGAACAGTTTTTCCCTCCTTCCCCTCTCCCTTAAAAATCTAGTAACAATTCTACCTTATTTAACATAATTTCACTGACAGGTAATTTTTGTAACATGAAATTTATTACTGGTTTGTTCTTTGAGGCCATGTTTTACTATTAATGTTTCCTTTTAAAAACTGTAGCATACATTAAATGCTCATACCAAGCTTCCTTGTGTTTTCCTTGGAAAATTTTTGCTTCTTGTGGTATTTTACCTTTATCCAAATCACTCTTTGCTTCTCCTCCTCTTCTTCCAACACCCAGGACACCCTTGAAAAATAAAATATTTCATCCCAAAGACCCTCCCTGTAAAATATTTTTAAACAAATGCTTTACAAGATTCACTTATTCCTTCAACAGTTCATGTGGTATAAATTTTAAATAAATGTTTGCCAACTTGCAATCAAATAAGTGAGGTAGAAGCCATGATTTAATATACTGGTCCTATGATTTGCCACAAGACCTCAATGCAGATGTAGCAAAGAGGGCCATAGCCTAAATTTGCTATCTTTTTTGATATAAAGATCCTTTGCTTTGGATTTCTGTCCTTCTTTAATGCAGATGGATTCAGGTTATATATATAATTGTGTCAGAGACTCATTAGGAGATCTCAGAAATACCTTTCACATGGTGAATAATAGATAAAGGTCATATTACCAATAGGCATGCAAAACAAAGCAGTGAGACTGGAGTGTTGTTATAGCTGTGTTGGTCCAGGAAATATACAATAGGTGTGGGTTCTTTTATGATATCTTTTATTGGGCTCCCAACTATACATAGATTGTTAGGGACTGGAAGGGACCTTGTAGATCACTGGGTCCAGTCCCCCTGCACTAGGCAGGAAAAGACAACTGGGGTCAAAAATTAAGATATACTGTTGGTCCAATTAAAAAAAAGAAATCACAAACTAACCCCTGTCTCATGAAAAACAATGCAATTTCCTACTTATGCAGACATGCATGAAATAAATCCCTTTTTTATTATTTTGTTTTGTTTTTAGTTGTCACACAATCCAATCAATTCCAAAAGTAACTGTTGCTTATATTTCATCCAAAAATGTCAAAAATTTCCAAGCCAGATCTTCAAAAATGTAAGTGAAGCATATGTTGTCATTACTTTAGAATGAAGACTTGAGTTCTAACAGGCCAAAAAATATATCTGGGGTGAAAAAAAAAGTTAAAAATAGGAAACACATACCTAACTTAAAACATAAAAGGATTTTTTATGTCCACAACATAAAATGGGACACAGGTGACTAAGACTCAATACTCAGCTCTGCCAAATACAAGAACTATCCTGTTGCTGAGTTTTTTACTCTGCAGCAGCACATGTGTAGACATGGCTGGCTGGGGCATGAAGGTGGGTGAATGCAGGAGCAGCCTGCCAGCTAGCACACTGAGCTGGGTTGAAGCAGCCCCAGGCTGGCAGGCTGACCTGGGGTGCACCCGGTATAATAAATGGTGCACCTGGGAGCAATAAACTCTGGCACAATATGCACTAGAGTTTATTGCTGAGTACTCACAGTACATGTAGATGTGCCCACAGTTACACACTGGACTTCTAACCATGTATAGTAAAGGTAGCTCATCAAATTAACTAGAAAACAAATTATTTTTCTTTTACATAGTCATTTTTTAAAAGATCTCCTTTATGAAGGAAGGAGGTGAAAACAATAACATATCATCCCCCCTTTAAGGAGCAATCAGAAAAGATAGTGTTCTCATTTTTCCAGAGAACAATAAAGGCCCTCCAATCTACCTTCAGTATAAAAGCATCGTTTCCTCACTATCAGCCACTTTTTTATATATAACTGACAAAGCTGGATCTGTAGCTCAAATGTAGCCCATCTACAGTTGTAATCCAGCCACTTAATTCCTGCCACATCTAAATTCCTTCCTTGTAGAATGTGTAGGAAAACTGGATAGTGGGCTTTAAGCCTTGCTGGTTGATGGTTGTCTCAAGACCACCCAAAATAGGTTGGGTAGTATATCCCATTGAATTAGGTATGATATGAGCCGAAGTAGAGCCCTGTAGGCTAGGTCAGGCACGCAGGGCAATGCAGGGTCCAATCCCAATGCAAATAGGCAGTGCAGGGACCCCAAAGCTTGATCTTGGTGTATGGGACTGGGCAGAGGTGGCACAGAGGATGCCTATACATGTGCAGCAAGGCTGCTCTGATGTGTTCTAATTATAGTGCATCAAATTAGACTCAATTAATTGAATCTGCTGGAACATGCTAATTACCATGCTCCAGCAGACTCTAGCATCACATGCTGGTGGGGGCACTTTAACTAATGCTCATTTGACTAGCTTTAGTTAAAGCACCCCTGCTGGCATTTTTCAGTGCAGGGTTGTGATATACATGATGCTCCAGGTGCTTTAATTAAAGTGGTTCTTGGAACTGATCTAATTAAAGCACTCCTCCCCGCCTACTCCTGGAGCATGTGTATAAAACGCCCAGAGTGCAAGAGCCTGATCCCTCCCCAGAAGATTAGACAGAGGCAGCACAGGGCCCCCAGAAGCTCATTGCCACACAAGGAACCAGGCAGAGGTGGTGTGGGGCCCCAGAGCACAATCTCAGCACATGGGACCAAGGAGAGGTGAGGCAGAGCTCCTGAAGCCCAATCTCTGTGTATGGGACTAGGTAGGGCCAGCGTAGGGCCCCAGGGCCAAATCCTGGTGGGTGGAGGTGGTGTGGAGCCTTAGTGCCTGATCCTAGTGCACAGGGCCCCACCCAGCTTATGAATGGGCCCTACACCCCTCATCTGGCCCACTGGACCAAAGGGTTGAGCACCACTGATCTACATTTGCTGGGTAAAGACTTTTGCTAATAATCTGAGTGGCAGCTGCTTCTGATCCTTAGGTATGGTGGCTCAAGCCTTATAAAACAGTGTACATAAGATACATAAAAGTAGATTCTACTATATTCAAATCAAGGGTAAAACCCCCATTAACATCAATGGAAGCAAGATTAAGCTTCTAATTCATTGGATTGGTACAAAACTGAGCAAACCATGAACAAATATTTTGACATGGTGTTTTTCTCTCCTAGAAGAAAATGATTTCTATCTTCAAATACCTTATAATAATGTACATTTCTACAATACATACCTTCAAAAAACCTTAAAGGCAGACCCCTACTCCAAGCATTAGACATCAGCGCCTTTTCCATATTAAATGTGTTCTGAAATGCTATCTTTGAAAAATCCTACAGTATTCCCATTCTATACGATCATCCCCTCCAACACAAGACTTTCATTGCACGCGCACACACACACACACACACACACACAAATGAACAAACCATTCAGTAGAAATTACATTCCATTTCTGCTGCACTGACTTCTAAAATGGGCTGGTTCCTAAACACCAGGGACATGAACTTTCTATACAGCTCTCTTACAATTAGACTGAGCAGCCTAGTTAAGGAAGAGTTAGCAGTGCAACTACCATTGCTATCAAAGGTACTAACTTCAAGATTAGTGGCAGTTGGCAGCTTAGCCATCCATTTTTCATTTTAAGGAATCCTTTTTAAGACTGCATTCTTATTTTCAGGAGGCCTATAAGTACACTTCTCATGTTTTCATTTTGTTTATTCAGCCCTGGGGATTTTGGTCCCTTTTTGCAAGCAATAAATTTTTCCTTAAACCTTTTTGGTAATAATATATTTAAAAATGGATCAGACAAGGGGAGCAACAAATGGAGGCTGCCTTTCAGAGCATTTTGGCAAGGCATTGCAGCTATACGGTGTTTGTAATCAAATTGTGGTCACTAAGCACAGCACTATTGACCTCTGCAAAAAGGCAAAGCCACATGTATCAAAACATAGCTTCTGTGTCCTCTGCCCCATCCCCCCTCCCAAGGCCGCCCTTTTCTTACTAGGCTGACAAAGCACGGCCTATAAATTAATAAAAAGGAAAAAGAAGAGGAAAAAAAGATAAGATGCTACTGCAGCTTCAAAATTGTTGCTGTAAAAGATTTATTTGAAGGTCTGAAGGGACAGCACTCAGTACTTGACAGGATGAGTTACACTTACAGCATGTGGTGGGAGTGGTGGAGAAAAAGGAGCTCGAAAGAAGAAAAACTCTAAGGTCCCATGTCTAAAATGCTCTTGGACTCTCTCCAGTTACTGGTCCAGAACAATGCTGACATTTAGCCTTTCTAATCAGTGCTGTCTGTCACCCAGGGCAGAGATTCCTGATGTATGACGAAGCTCTTCTACAACTGGCAGCACCATACTATCTCCCTCCGTTCTTTTCTATCCACAACAACCACCCACCATTGCCGAACTTGGCACTCATATCAGACCTGCCAATTTTAACTCCATAACAACAGGCTGGGGCATATAATGACTGTGGGATGGGGCCAATGTATACACTGGGTTTATGGCTCAGCATTAACAGCTGCCTGAAACGTACTTAAATATCACGAATACACCTCATCTGCTGAGTGCTGGATGGCTCTTGCCAGATTAGAAGCAAAAGCACACAAAACAAAGGTCATTTTAATGCAGGTTCTGAATAAAGAAATTCAATAGAATCTGTACTTTAAAATATTTCAGTCAGCAGTAAATCCAGATTTGGATTCTATAGAAGTTTAAATGTTTGTGCATAATCTTATTTGGACTACAATTATGTTGAAGAGAATCAGTATTTTCTCTTACTCCCTATTTTTGAGAGGTATGGATGAAAGAATTATCTGGCTGGTAAGTAGTATTTAAATGGTTAGGAGTAATCATTATTATTTTCCAAAAAGTTGAAGAATGGAATATGGTGACTGGATCACTCACTGCTGAAAAAAAGTTCCATGTACAAGAGAATACATTCTTATATCTCCTTTGAGTGCAATCTCACACATGGCATCTAGGAGAGAAACACAACGCTGACTCGCATCACATTTTGATGATTACCAAAAAACTAATTTAACACAATTTAGGTCTCGGTGACAGCCAGTTCAATAAACATCAGGACTGGAAGGTGATAACAGGTATCAGTGAGATGGTGCTAAGAGAGTTGCATGAGAAAGTTTGCACAGTGGCAGCCTGCAAACTTACTATTGGTAAAAACAAACTCTCTTACATTAATCCACAAAGTAAAGAAAAAGAAAGGTGTTCAGGAAATAATTCTCAGCAGTCTAAGAACTATATAAGGCTATGCTGGCCGTGGCTGTCTACAAATCCTACCGATATCTTTGGGAGCTCTACTGCAAAAAGGGATGGAAGTTTTTTTGTAATGCCACTTCATAATTTTGGATCTTTCATCTTTCTCCCCCAGATCCTATTTAAGCAACGTACTGAAAGATATTGCCCACTTAAATCAAGTGTGATGTCGCACCGACTTCAGCTGGACTTGGGATTGTTCATGCAGAAGCAAATGAAGTTACTTATGTACCTAAAGTTAAGCAAATATGCAAGAACATATTGAATCAGAGGTATGGCTCCATAGACTTAAATTAGTCCATTTTCAAAAGTTACTTAGGAACCTAGGAAACTAACCATGCCCCAGTGGACATGGTGAATTGCAGCAGGAGGGCAAGTGAGGGCTGACATAGCCTCAGTCACCCTCTGGCTGCTTCGCCTGTCACCAGTGCAGTGGCCCCAGCTCCTTGGCTGCTGGCCACACTGCCACAACCACAATGTACCCCATACTCTGTGCTTTATTGCTATTGTGTGCCCTGTGCCAGAGCTGAAGCTGCTGCCCCAGCATGAAATACATTGGTAGCAACAGCTGCAGTTCTGGCATGGGACACATGGCACACGGTGTCCCATGCCCCATTGGCTGGAGCCGCCAATATCACTGCCTCTGCCACTGCATGCCCCTAGTAGCAGCTGTTGCCACCACTACCAGAGCTACTGGGCCCTGGACTGGATCTAGCCTGCAAGAAGGTCTGCTTTCTGGATCCAGCCTATGGAAGGAGGTGAGTTTGACACTTCTGGTTTACAGGAATGGATGCTATGCCCTTGAGTAACCAATTTAAGACTGTGCCTAAGCTCAAGCACAGGCATTAGTTTCCGGAAGCCAACAGAAGTATCCACATGAATAAAGTTATATACAGACTGAAGCATTTGCAGGATAGAGATCATGATGGATTTATTTGAAATCCACCTCAACAGAGCTTTAAACTAAGATCACCAGGGACAGGGGGACAATGAGCGGAGCAAGCCTAGGGACCAACAAACAAACAACCATTACAACAGGAGACAACAGGAAGGACACTACAGCACAAGCTGAGGGTATGGAGCTCCCTCAACACTGCAGGAAACTGAGGACCTCCAGTGGAGGGCTCAAATGCCAGGAGCATGTGGAACAAACAGGAGGAACTGGCCCTCCTGCTTTCCATCAGGGACTACAATATTGTAGGGATAACAGAGACCTGGTGAGACTCTACCCACGATTGGACTGTAGCTATAGAGGGCTACACCCTGCATAGGAGGGATTACACTGGGGAAAAGGGTGGAGGTCTATATGTAAAAGCAGTACACCTCCTTGGAGGCTGAAATTGGTATTAAGGAAGGGTGACCTGAGACCCTTTGGGTCAAGATACAGGGTGGGGATGCAGTGAAAGGGACCTAACTGTAGGACCTCTGAATCAAGATGAGGAGCTAGAACTGGAATTCTCCAGAGAACTGGAAGAGGCTGCAAAAGCACAGGATATGGTCATCATGGATGACTATAACTACCCAGACATCTCCTGGGAAGAACACTTGGCCAGACCTGACTGGTTGCATAGATTCCTGACTTGTATTGATGAGCTCAACCTGTCTCAGGAAGTATACAGGCTGACCAGAGGAAATGCCCTCCTAGATTTAGTCTTGGCCAAGGGGGACGACCTGATAAGTGATCTGAAGATAGAGGGTAACCTAGGTGACAGTAACCATGACACTTTCACTGTCCATTGCAGGGCTGGGAAATTTGTCAATTAGGTACAAATTCTTGACTTGAAAAAGGCTGACTTCAATAAGCTAAGGGCTTTAGTGAGTAATGCCCTACAGGATCATGGACTGCAGGGAAAGGGTGTGGATGAGGAGTGGTCATCGTTCCACAAGGATACGATCCTCAGTGCACAGAAGTTGTCCATACTTGTATGCAAAAAAGGTGGCACAAGGGCCTGGGAAGCCATCTTGGCTCAACAGGGAAGTTGCAGATGATCTAAAAAAGAAAAAGGGAGGTTTACCAATGATGGAAGCTAGTAATAGACCCCAAGAAGAACAACATAAGATTGGCTTGCACCTTTAGGGGGCACATTAGAAAAGCAAAGGCAGTGACCAAATTCAGATTAGCAACCAAAATCAAGGACAATAAGAAGTACTTTTATAGGTATGTAGGTAGCAGGAGGGAAACCAGTGGAAAATGTGGGATCACTGCTCAATGCATCTGGACATCTAATCACCAACACCAAGGAAAAAACTGAACTCCTGAAAGAGTACTTTACATCTGTATTCCACCAGTCTAAGAGGGATAGCCTGCCAGATGCAAATATGATACAGAATAGTCACAGTAGGGATGATCACCTACCAACAGTCAACTTAGAGCTGCTCAAAGAGCAGCTAGAGAGGCTGGATATCTATAAGTCAGCAGGACCAGATGAACTCCAGTTGAGAGTGCTGAATGAATGAGCCAAAGTCACTGCAGGACCACTAGCGAACCTCTTTGAGAATTCGTGGCGCTCAAAAGAGGTCCCAGAAGACTGGAAGAGGGCCAATGCTGTGCCCATCTTTAAGAAGGTGAGGAGAGAGGACCACAGGAACTACAGGCCAATCAGCCTGACCTCAATCCCAGGAAAAATCCACGTGGAATAAGCTAGTAGAAGGCAAAATTCTAAAGATAGCCAGCACAGCTTTGCTGTGGGTAGGTCATGTCTGGCTAACCTCATCTCCTTCTACAACCAGGTTACTCCCCACCTGGATAAGGGAGATGAGGTTGACGTCATTTACTTGGACTTTAGAAAGACCTTTGACTTGGTGTCCCAAAAGGCTCTCAAGGTAAAACTAGGGGACTATGGGCTCAACAATTCAACGGTCAGATGGGTGGGAAATTGGTTGCAGGGTCAGACCCAGAGAGTATTAATGGATGGATCTGTGTTGACCTGGTGGAAGGTAACCGGTGTGGTCCCCCAGGGTTCGGTACCTGAACCAGTGCTTTTCAACATCTACAACAATGATCTGGACGTGGGGGTGAAAAGCACACTGGCAAAGTTCACCAATGATACTAAGCTTTGAGGAAGTGTGGCTATGCCTCAGGGTAGGCTGATGATCCAGGTAGACCTAGACAGATTAGTTAGAAGGGAGGACCAGAACTAGATGCGGTTCAACACCAAGAAGTGCAAAGTGCTCCTTCTGGGGAGGAAAAACCCATAACAAACTTACAGGCTTGGTGGCAAGTCCACAACACATCCAAGAGACCTGGGGGTCATAATACACCATAAAATGAATATGAGCCACCAGTGTGATAATACAGTTAGCAGAGCATACAGTACACTAGCATGCATTAACCGATGCATCTCATCAAAACTACAGAAGTTATTCTCCCACTGTACTTGACATTGGTGAGGCCACAGCTGAAATACTGTGTACCACACTTCAAGAAGTATGTGGAGAAGCTTGAGAGAGTCCAGAGAAGAGCCACTTGTATGATTAGAGGCCTGAAGAGCAAGCCCTATGAGGAAAGGCTGACAGATATGGGACTGATCAGCCTAGAAAAGAAAGATTTGGGGAGGGGGGGTGTTGGTGGCAGCTGACAAATATATCAGGGGAAAGCATCAGGGGCTAGGTGAACAACTATTCACCAAAGCACCCCAGGGCAAACCCAGGAGCAATGGTAATAAACTCCTAGAAGGAGGCTTCACAATGGATATAAGGAAAAACTTCTTTACGGTTCATGTGACCAGATTCTGGAATAGACTCCAAGTCGGGGTGGTGCAGGCAACTACCCTAGAGATCTTCAAAAGGAGTTTGGATGCACACCTTATTTGACACCAGCAATCTTTCCTGCCTACAGTAGGGGGGATGGACCCAATGATCTCATGAGGTCCCTTCCAGCCCTAAACTTCTGTGAATCTGTGAAAGTGGACACTATCTTCAAACTACGAGTAATGAGAACTAGTTTTGACTTTGCTAAAATTCCTTACTGCATCTCCTCCTCCTCCCATCCCCCCAACAATTTTTCAACAATTTCCAACCTGGGACAACATTCCTTCAAAATTCTTACAGTACCATAAACAAATAACATATATAATAACACATATATATCCCTTGGTTTGATATATGACCTTGATGTGCCCTAGAATAAGATTATGTGATACAAATTCAGTGAAGTGACAGTCAGGGAATAAATGACAATGGGGAAGTCCTTGATCCTAATGAGATCTGCAGGACAGAGGCCTTAAAGGTGGAGATTTTAGGAAGCATGGGCTGGGAAAGGCAGTTTTCTACAGTAGACTCAGACATACATAGATTCATAGATGCTAGGGTCGGAAGGGACCTCAATAGATCATCGAGTCCGACCCCCTGCATAGGCAGGAAAGAG
>NW_005842194.1:72848-76769 GCF_000455745.1 Alligator sinensis
CCTACACGTGCGAACAGAGGAGGTATACTCCTCTTTGGTAATCTCTCCCTGTAGACGTACAGCATTAATACAGCAATAATACCTTAAAACTATTATTTAAATTGTTTTCAGAAATAGGCATTTCATTTTAAATCCAACTCTAATAACATCATCCAATCCCAGCTGATATATTCCATTTTCTAAAACTATCCAAATGTCTTAGATCTATTCTGTTAATCTTTTGATCTCATTTGTTTAATCCCAAAATTTAACATTTAATTTAACAAACGTTAAGGAAGAAAGAGGATAAAAACAAAGGAAAGAAAACATACTGAACACACTTGGAAACAATCCTCACCCTGATTTCTCCTAGAAAGGACAGACAGACATGAGTGGAGATGGAATGCAGGAGGGTTTGGTGAGATCTGCCTGCTGAAAGATGAAACAATACAATCAAATCTCTATGCCCAAATGTCATGATTGATAAACAATGCTCCCAGCCAATGGCATTACACACAGAAAATACTGTGCCCTGTGCTGCTTTGTATTGCATAGAGCACAAACTGAATAAAAAGCAAATCAATTATACTAAGAACAGTATACTGAGTCTTCTAAACTGGGCTGTTAAAGGGACAGATGTGTGTGTGTGTGTGCATACATATGTGTACACAGTCTTTCAAGATGCAGAATTTTTAAAATGCATGTATTAATGCTGTACATCTACAAACATGCTTGATTTTATTATGGTGAATGATCACATTGAATCTGTTTGCATGGTTGGGGCATAACAGAAAATCTTGATCTCATTAAAGCCAATAAAAGTTTCACTACATAGCTACACAGGCACCAAGAATTAGTCCAAGAACACTTCCAGAATATTTTTATGGATAAAACACAGTGATATGGAGACTAGATGAAATTTTCCTCTTAAACGCGAACTGCAAGTTATATTAAAATAATAATAACAATAATAATAATTATAATAAAAACATTATTTTAACATCCCAGAATACTGCCATTTGCTGATGCATTATTTCAGATATGGCAACATGCAAATATTGTATACATAGCACTTGGATTTTCAACTCTTTTACAAAGCTGGAAATCAGAAACCTTTCACCATGTGTTCACTGGTATACAGATACTCTCTTCCCACCCATCCCCAAAGGCCCTGTGACTCTCCAGTAAATCTCCCTTCCTAGGAAGGCTGGATCTATGTCCATCTGCAAAGTGCCAATGCCAGTGTGTATGTCAGCCAGAAAGAGTCCCTCCCTGCCTAAAGTGGTAGAGAGTATTCTCTGTGCGGCACTCCCAGCTCTTCATGGCCCAGAGGGTGGATTATTAACTAGAACTTTTACTCAGAAACCACCTTCTTTTCCATTATATAATCCCATGTGGGAGGAAGGTTCCTTAATTTGAGTGGACACCATGGTGCAAAAGCATAATTCAAATAAGACCCAGAATTCAACACACACGACTTTATTTAGAAATTTGTCTGAATCAGCCCTTTGAATGGTACTCCACATCATTTAACTTTTTTAAATGTATTATTTCAATGTAGACAATTAAAAAAAACTAAAATAAAGCAATATGTGAACATCCTGAAGTTACGGGCACTCTAACAGTGAAGGACTTCCAGATTTTCAAGTACAAGCACAAATCTTCCTGGGTTTACACATTAATTGTAGAAATTAGGTCTTGGTAAACCTTGTTATGCAAAGAGAACTTTGAGCCATACTCTGGTCACGTAGCTAAAATGGATACCATTAGAGTGAAAGTGACTACGACTAGGTACAGACATTCCAGAAGTCCGAGGTGGAACTGATTCAGTCTACCCAGGTTTCTCTAAGCTCTGTAGATTGAACCAGGAGTGAACAGAACACACATTTACTCTTTGTGACGGGAAAAGTGGGGGAAGAGGGATGCAGATGCCGGTACTGAGCAAGCCAGAAGTCCGGGGGCGCTCTCACATGCCTCCTAGTGGTGCCTCTTTAACCAACCTCACTCCCCCCCACGCCAGCAGCCCTGTCAGCAGCAGAGGGACACCCTCCCACTGTGCTTGCTCAAGTTGGGGAGAGCCATGGGCGGGCCACCAGGTGAGGGGGCCTCTGCTCCCCCCATGTCCCCGATGCTGCCCCACTTGGCTGACAGCCCGAACAGAATAGCTCTCAGCCCTGCTCCACCCTGCTGGTGTCAGCTCAGCCTGGCGGGGTGGGGGGAAGGGTGAGGAAGCATAGGTTGTGGGGCCCTTTCCCCAGTCCTGCTGGCCTCTGCTGACATGGGCAGGCAGGAGCAGGGCTGAGAGATGCAATATCTCCAGATCAACTGCTCCCAGAGCCCTATTCAAAATTCTATTCCACCAGGCTAAGTGGCTCAGCTGGCAGTTCTGGCATGGCTCTCAGCCCTGGCTCCTGCCTACCCATGTAAGCTGAGCTGGACAGTGGCAGGGAGGAATAGAGTCCTCACCCTGTGGTCCCAGCTCCAAGCAAACAGAGCTGGGGGGAACCTATGCTCTATTACAGGTTTAATTCAGTTTCTGATGACTTAAACCGGTTTATGTGTAATGTCTGTCCCTAGCCTGAGTGACTTGTTTGAACTGGATAGGGTTTCAACCCAAACTCTGGATCTCAGTGCTGGAATTTTAGTAAAGTTTGGATCCTGATCCAATTCTTGTGACTTGTACCTATCTCTAATCTAAAACATTTGGTCTAAAATTCCATTTTCTTTCAAAATTTGGAAGACAGATGAAAAAATGTTACAAAAGAAAGTATAAGATCGTGACAACATTTTTGTGTTGAAGGAAGGATCAAAAGTGATTAGACCTGGATAAATAATACAATAGTCTTAAGAGAGTTAATTTTATGAATAACTGAGAATTCAATTTGATGGTACTCATGATCTTTTTATTCATTTTCTGTAAGCAGTTTTGTATTAAAATATTCTGCTCATAAGAAAGTTAGGAATAAGCAAAACACTCAGAAATACTTGTGAACATGCTTGTGACATAAAAGTCATATTAAAACCTACCTCCCATTGACTTCTCTATTTGTTTAATTAATAAGCCCCCCAGGAAGAAGGAATGATACTCTATGATTTAGACAACCAGTGATATCAACTAAATAGAAAATTATGAGTGGCAAGTACTCAAAGCAAAATTTAGTTCAGAAGCATTTCAAAACTGGCTGAAATTAATTTTCACAATATGTTTGTTGAGCAGAACTGAACTATCTTGAGCAAATTTATAAAAAAAAAATCCAAACTCCATTTCCTAATTTATTCATGAGCAGGTTTAAAATGATCAAATATATTAGTTATAATTTACATAGTTTAGTAATATTTTGCCCAGCTCTAGCAGCTCTTTACCAAAAATGAAAAAAATAAAGCAGCAGAACTAAGTAGCTGAGATAGCAAAACAAAGTTTAACAAAACAGAGGTGAGTGTTGTCAGGAATATGGTTTATTTTCATCCCTTGCTTATAATTCAATTTCTTTCTTTAGTTTGTATATCTCACTTTTTCTAATTCTTAAAAGTCATAGTATTTGTTGTTTTTGTTAAACACCCAGATCCTGGAATCAAGTGATTATATGAGACTGTCAGGCTTCAATTAAAAAGAAAATTAAAATTGTTAGTCTGTAGTCCTTGAAAAAAGCATGAAAGCATGAGCAATATGCACCTCCAAAGAACCAAAACCAGAAGTCAAACTAAAGATTCCTGACATTATCTCATGTTTTTTGGTGCCTGGCTAACAATTGTTGAATTACTATAGTTGGGAACGTGTATGTTGTCCAGTGCATATATTAGGTTTCACTTAAATGCGACTGGTATGCAGGATCTTCTAATGTGGAAGCACAAGAGATTACTTCTATGGATTTTTTTTTTTAATGGAAAATTAATATGCAAATTGACAAAGATTATGGACAAAATGGCATCTAGGTTTGAAAC
>NW_005842194.1:76800-95916 GCF_000455745.1 Alligator sinensis
AGCAGGAGGATTTCTGAGGTAAGAAAATACAGTTTGTCTGAAGGGAGTTTCTGTGCTCAATAATAATCTGGCTAAACTACAACTACAAATGGAGAACCTAGAAAACAGGCTGAGAAGATCAAATTTACATCTGCTGGGTGTGCCTGCAGATTTAAAAAGAGATGACAAAATGGAATATTTGCTAAAACTTCTTAAGGAGACAACTACAGAGGCCTTGCCTAAGACCACACTGGAAACTTTAAGAGTATACAGTTATCTAATACTAAAACCACTGAGGAAAATAAGCCTCCTGAAATCACTACTACATATTTATATTATTAAAAGAAGGGGAGAATTGCATATCATGTGAGGAAATTAAGTACAGGAATCTTAAATTATGGGTTTTTTCTCATTTGTCCCTAAAACTTTTTTAAGAACAGAAGATTGAGAATATCCGAGAGCTTTAAAAACAATAACTTAAAAAAATAACTGCTACTGCAGTTCTTAATCAGAAAAACAAACTTTGATTGTTTCCCATGAGATTTTCCAAGTAATAAGTAGGCAAAATAGGGACATAAACTGTTCCACCGTGTTCATATATTTATCTCCTCCTTTGTTTTCTCTCTTTCATTCTTCATTTTTATGAGGGGGTTTTTTGTTGTTACTGTTTTTTGGTATGTTTGTTTTGTTTTGATGGTTGTTCTTTCTCTTTAATGACTTGCATTCCAAGGCTATTCATTATGGAACGTGAGGTATTGTATATGATATGCTTTTAACAGTAGGCAGACAAGGTTCCTTGGGTGAATTTGATATCTTTTATTAGACCAACCCAAATGGTTGGAAAATAGTTATTAAGCAAGCTTTCGGGTTCAAAAACCCTTCGTCAGGCTAAGAAAGCTGCAGCAGTTGGTGTGCGCTCTTCCTGGAAAAAGACTTTTCATTCCATCCAGGAAGAGCACACACCAACTGCTGCAGCTTCCTTAGCCTGACGAAGGGTTTTTGAACCCGAAAGCTTGCTTAATAATTATTCTCCAACCATTTGGGTTGGTCTAATAAAAGATATCAAATTCACCCAATGAACCTTGTCTGCCTATGTCCTTAGACCAACATGGCTACAACCCAAACCCCTGCAGCATGCTTTTAACAGTATACATTCTTACTAATGAGAATAAATATAAGGCCACTATCTGCCTTCAGAGATACATGGACAACTAAGATAACCTGTGATGGGTTCAGTAGAAAAATCAGACTAGAATATAGAACCTCTGTTGACATAGAATAGAGCCTCAGTTGACATCAGTGAGAGCCCCTGTTAGATTTAGCACACCTAGAAAACCATGCTCCTTTGGAATAATAGTTTAAAAAGCCCAATTTTGACTGCCTGTGTGATTTTTAGGGAAGTCATCAATCCTCTCTGTGCCTCACTTTCCTATCTATGACATAGGAAAACACACTTTTCCCTATCTCACAGGGATGTTAGAATAAAAAATAGAGTGAAATGGTGAAGCCCTTACTCGCTACAAATGAGTGTCTAAGATAAAATTTGGCCAATCTTAATTATCTACATAAAGTCATAAATAAGAACACCTTCCAGACATATAGTTCTTTGCCAGAGTGATTAAGCAAACGCAAAAGTTGGAAGTTGGGCATGAAGTGGTTGAACTACATTGGGAAACCATTCTACACCAAATTTCCTGAAAGAAAATGCTAATTTGAAGGGGAAAAATTTCTTTGAGGACTAAAATTCTATGCTCTTCCCAGTACATGGAGGGAGATGGGGGTTGAGCCGGGGCTGCGCTGGGCGAGCAGCGGTGGCACTGGAAGTGGGGCTTTGTGGGGGACTACAGTGAAATTTGGGGTGGCTGCAGCCCCCTCTGTAGCCTCCTCCGAGCACTATTGCCACCCACCCCGAGCCTAGTCCCTGCCAAGAGCAGCCTGGTCCAACCCACAGTTGCAGTTCATCCTGTCCCCGCCCCACCCCAGCTGGGCACCCCTGCCCCCTCCCTCCCTCACCGCAGCAGGTGTTGATCTGCCCCCCCATGCCCCTTCCCTCCCCGCTTCCCTTCCACCACAACAGACTTCCTAGCTGCATGCTCCTGGGCTCTGCTCCTCTCTGCCTGCATGCTGCACTGCAGCTGTGTGCACACACGGGCATTTATCAGCCAAATTAATCGGCCACTTCAGGCTGATTTCTGATACAGCCAATTTTCTTTATATCAGTACTGATCTGATATCAAACCAATGTATCAGTGCACCTCTAAATACCACTGAACTTTTTAAAATCAAGATGAAAAAAGTTACAAACAGTGATAGGACATTTATGTAGAAGGAGTATCAGCCAACCCTATCCATAGACAAGAGCATTTTCAGATTTGTTTGTATGCTTAAAAGTCATTAACCTACTGTTACATTACAGATTACAAATGCTACATGAAGCAAATATTCTATAAACTATTTCTAAATAAGTACTTGTCTTGCTTCTTCTTTTTTAACTTTTAGCATTACACAGTATTATTACTTAGCCCCCCAAAGTCTAATTCAGGGTCTTTGTGCTAAGCACTGTGAAACAAGTTAGAGGACATGGTTCCTGTCAAAAGAGTCTACAGTCCTTTCCCTTTTCCATCTGTTCTGATATTCCATTCATCCTTCTATACTATAAGATATCATTTATCCACTCTTCAGTGTGTACCCTTTTCCTGAGGAAATGATGAACTTTCTCCTGGCTACACTACATAAACTAGCTGGGAATTACTGGGGATTCAACTTTATGATGAGTTCAGTCACTATCAAATGCAAAAATTCCCAAGCTGTACTCATCACTAACAGGATACAAACTAATCCCTTTTTACTATTGAAGGTTATTAATTAAACCGTGTCAGCCTCCTCTCAGTGTTACTTTTCCTCTTTTCAATCAAACACTTGTTAATTGCTGGTTTTCAACTGCTATAGTGATAATATTGATATAAACCCAAACTGCAAGATTAGATAGGTTATCCATACTAGGTAAAGAGTGAGTGAGGCCATGTATAGACATTCAGTTTCTGGGAGAGTTGCTGCTCTCCTAGGAGAAACTCTGAGTATACAGATGTTCACAATTTTTCTCCCAGAGCAAAAATGGACACTCTGGGAGAACCACCCCCCGAGAACAACCAGCATTAAATCGCTTCTGGAAAAGTTTCTCCTCTTCCAGAAGAATGAATGTATGTAAACTTTCCCTTCTGAAAGATGCCTCAGCATAGTCCTCCAGTATCCCAGCATGCTTTACTTCCTTATCTTTCCCCAGGGAGACTATATGGTGCTTGGGCTGGGCTTCACTGCTTCAGCTGAGCAGAGAACAGAACACACCCCCTTCATTGTGCTGCAGGGAGACACAGGGCTGCCCTGTACACTGCTGCCATCTGTCTCCAGGCAGACTGAGGGAGCCTGCAGAGCACATTGAGTTGTATGCACAGGGGCCCCCGTACACAACTCAGCAATACAAGCTCTCTGATCCTCATGGGATCAGCATTCAAATGTCTGTTTAGGGGTCTCTGTGTAAGTTTTTCTCACAGGAAAACAATCATGGGAGAATTCTCCCAGATCATCTAAATGTGTCTACAAATCCACAATAACGTGCAAATGTAAAAGTTAATTTGGGCCTACTTGCAAAGCTATCGATTCCAGGTCAAGAGTAAGTGTGAATGAAATCCAGTTTTCCAGTTGTAGTTGGCGCTCTGTTTTTTCATGAGTTCCAAATTAATGTTATACAATAAAATGGCATATGAAAAGATAGGGCTGCAGTATCTGAATCCATAAAGAATGCCTTCATCCCAGACAAAGAAGTTTCACCAAATTCCCTGGGTTTCAAGTATATTTGGCTATAAATCTGTTAATATCAAGTCCAGATTTCCCTCCAAATACACACACACTGCTGAGGTTATGAGAGATACTGTTAACCTTTCTCCTGTTCCGGATATCTCTGACTATAGCGTAGCAACTGTAGCCTACAGTAAAAGACATGATTAAAGAGCTTACACTTCCCCAGATTAAAATTCTGTTTTTTCTATGGATCAAATCATGATACACAACTGAACATAAAAATACCCTGTGAGGGTCACAGGAGAGGCCCAAAAGACTGCGCCAGGGCTGACCGAAGGGAGAGAGCCAAAGCCTGAGGATGAGTAGGATGGATTGAATGTGGCCTGGATAGGCAGTATGCAAGAGAACTGGTGAGAGCTGATGGAGCGCAAGAGGCCCCGGTGACAGTGGGATGGTGTGTGTGTGGCCCCAAAGCAGGCAGTATGATAAAGATACAACTGTGTGCCCAATTTGGCCAGGCCTTGAGCTGGAGTATCATCACACAGTGAGATATAAGTGAGGCATGGGACATGTGTAGGGATGGTAGGAATGTGTATGTATCACCCACAGGCATTTGGGCACACGACAGGCAGCCTTTTGCCTATTTGACATCATAAGCATTTATCAACAAGGTGTGGGAGGAGAGTAAGGTGGGCGGTTTGCCCAGAGACAAGGATGGGTCCATACTAATAGTGGGCCTGGAAGGTGCCTTTGTCACACTGACTTAACTGATTTGGGTCAAACTGGTGTATGCAATGTCTGTCCCAGACCCCTTCCTGGTTTAAGTTAAATCAGAATCCTCTAGCATCCCAGATGCTTTGCTGGGCAGGGCTCTGCTCTCTGCTCCAGCCCAGCAGGGCTGGCCCCTCCCCTCTACTCCCTGGATGCAGCTGCAGCTGAAACTGCAGGTACAAGGGCATCTGCCTGGCTTCTTCCTACTTCCCCCTCCCCCCATCTCTCCCTACTCAAGCAGGGATTTCCCCTCCCCTCTGCCTTACACAGACACCTCTCAGCATTAGCTAGTATACCACATGCTGGCTACAGTCCATGCTGTGGGAGATAGGACAAAGGCAGACAGGACAGTATCCTCTTAGGGCATTTTGGGGTTAATCAACAGGGAGCTGGTAAGGTCCCTCTGTTCCTTCCCTGGAAAAAAGTTATTTAAGAAGAGCTTGAAATAATGAAAGAGGCTGTTTTGTTTTGCTGATGGGGTGATAAATGCTAACAATTCCCTGTGTAACACAATGCTCTGTTATGAACAGCAAGGGGGGACAACAGGGGCAACACATAGGGGGTGCATGGGGGTGTACATGTATCCCCTGAGAGCACCAGTGCATCCTCTGCTAGGCTGTGCTCCCTGTTTAGCTGGTGGCCAGGGGGCCAGGCGGGAGCAGCAGCCCCCACTGAAAATGCTGGCCGGGGAATGGGGCTGCCAGCAAAAGCAGCTACGCCACTTCTGGAAGTGGCTGTGGGATCTCACTCACTTTCATGGTGAGTGACATCAGCTGCTGGGGGACCCCCCTACCCCCAGTCAGTGGGATTGGCCACCAGGGCATCCCCTCCAGTTGCTGACTGGTGTCAGGGGGGGCACGTGCCCCCCTGACTCAAGAAGCACCAGACACCCATGGCAGAAGACGACCCCTCACTAATCAGAGCATCCTGCTGGCGCCTGGCCACACCCCTCCTTAGCTCAGCACTGTAGAAGGGAAGGGAAGACTGCTGTAGGACCCCCTGGCTTCTAGCCTGAGCCACTGCAGGCATGTGCTGGCATTTCTTCAGTCCAGAGGGGATGTCTGTGTGATTACAGACTGGTTTAGCCTAGCCAGGTTAGACTAACCTGCAAAGATTGAATCAATTCAGGCTCAGGGTTTTGAATGTCTGTCCCTAGCCTTAGACACTCCAGATATTTCTAAACTGTGTATTCTGGTGTAGACTACCCATGGGTACCAGAAGCAGTTCAGACATGGTAGTACAAAGCAGAAATATATCATGGCAGCTCTATGCCCTGGGAAATGGCAATGCACAGGACAGTGGCATCTGCTAGCAGCTGCAACGGGTGTTTTTGTTCTGTCCCCTCCTGACTGGGCATGCAGGTCTGCTGCCCTGGTTGCTCTGCCTTAGTTATGCTCTGATACAGAGCTAAGCAGGGCATAAGTTTACCCTGTTCACTTTCTCAGCAAGAAACCATACATGCTATGCACCCAATGAAACCAGGCTCCTGTGGAGAAGAGCATGTAATCAATTCACCTCCAATGATCATGTAATTACATAATCAAAGTTGGTAGCATCAAGTATATGCATGAGGGGATAGAACTAAGGTGGCCAGGAGAAACTAAACTAAAAGCATTCTTTTAATATAGATTTTGTATGCTATGAAACAAGAATCTTATGCTGAACCAATTAAAACAATGAGAACACAACCTTCTTGGGGGAAAAAATCTACATGGTAAGAAAACACAGTGATTACTGCCAAATATCTACTAGGACCTAGTGGCTCTGAGATCTACTAGCCTACACTGAGCTACTAACATTTATATATGGTACATACCCAGAAATTATTTTGAATAATTTTGCAAAATATAAGACACACAGAGAAGAACAGCATACAGAATATGTTGTTCAATCTTGCAGTCAATTTCATTCACACAGATTGAAACCCTGTCAGCAATAATTCCCCATTAAAATTAAAGACCGTGTACCAAATTATTGTACTGCCTTTCTGAAGACTTACAAAAATGTTATTAACTAATGTACTAATAATGTACAACTTTGAGGAAGTCTCAAGACATGTGAGAAGGCTGGAGGTATGAAATGAGATTTTCAATATTTTTCTACTAATATGTTTTACCTCATTTAATTTAAAGGATCTATAGACAATTATGTTGAAATTGTACCATTTGGATGTGTCACTTGAATGGTTTATTGCAAATTATTGTTGTGTATGCTGAGGAACAATTCCCCCTCCAAACAAAACAACAACAACAACACAACAATAACAAGTCCTGAAACACAAATTCTACCATGGTATTTAACTAGACTGGTTATCCTGAAACAGTGTTGCATGGACCAGCATTGTTTAGTGCTTTATAAATCTGCAAATAAAACATCCTGAAATCCATGCACTGGAACTTGGAAGAAGCTCACTCTTACCCAAGAGGTAAATGAATGAGACTACTTGTGGAGCCCTTCCTTCTTCATGTCCTTGTGACAAGGTACTTAGCAAAATTCACAGATTTGTTGAAATCTAACAGGTCACATTGTGAGCGCTTCTGCTATGGCCTAAAACTTGCAACCTCTGGACTGTCAACCATGCACCTTAGCACCCGCACCACCCCAGCCCTCTACTTATAAAGTGCTATTTAGAATGAAGAAGGCTGCAAAATCAGGCTCAAGAGGCCCAGTCCAAACCCTACTGTAGTCAGTGGAGAGACCCTCACTAACTTCAATGGCATTTACATCAGGCCCTGAAAGCAAAACTTGCAAAGCTATATTCTACTTGCCAAAAAGTCAATTAAAATGTTTTAGTCTCTCATCATTGTAGTACCAAGACAGAATTCAGTCAGAATTTCATCTCAGTTGTGTCAATGGTAGTCAGAACAGGGCCCAAATGGGTTTTATGTTCAGTCTTAGAGAAAATTGATGCTGTGATTTTATTGGTCAGTGGACAGTCTGATTTGAAAATAAATAATTAATATAATAATATGATTTGATATAAAATAATATAATTATGAGACCATTACAAACCCTTTTCCCTTGCACTATTTTCCTTTTACATATTTCAACAATTTCTAATATCAGAGAGCAATTAAACTGTAGTAACTGAGTTTAGCCATCACATTAATGCTGACTGAGTTGCAAACATAGTAACAAAGTAAACCCCAAAATGCAGCCCCTCTCTTCCTCCTCCCCCCCCCCAAATAAAACACACAAAAATTATCCTGGAATATTTCTAAACTCAAATTAATTAATTTCAGAAAAAGCAAATACTTTAATTTTTTCACTGAAATTTATTTTTCTGTTAGGCAAATAAAATAGTATGAAGAAATGAGGTGAGGCATGAATCAGTCATGGTTCACAGATAACTATTTTTACTTTATTGAAAGATCAGCATCAATAGCATGTATCAATTTATAAATAGTACATATTTTGCTATGGCCATATTGTTCTTTTATTAATAATGAAAAAAAAATCAGGTTGAACAATAAAACACAACATTAAGGGTGTAGAGAAACAGGAATTTAGACTGGTAGTCAGTAAAGTATTCGAGAGACAACACAAACCCCTAAACCAGGGTTTCTCAACTGGTGGGATATGTCCCACTGGTCCTCTAGGTAGGGCTCAGGTTGTGGTGGCGAAACCAGAAGTGCCATCCGCCTTCCGGTTTTGCTTCTGCATGCTTCGTTCGGCCGCTGGGGAACCCCCCCCCCAGCTCATCTACCGCTTATCTCAGGATTTTTTTTACTTTACATAGGTGGGACGTAAGGCACAAGAGGTTGAGAACTGCTGCCCTAAACCACAGGAACTTTACCCAATGCAAGGTAATTACCTGAAGGAAGAATACTCCACTGGTGTAACTTATAGTGGTCTAGGTTTTATTTGTCCACTTCCATTCTGGGGGAGCCATTTGCTAAATAGAAACAGGGTATTACCTGCTTGTCTACCACCTATAATTTCTGCTAGAGAGCCTAGTACCTTAGGACAGCTGCACTTGTGTGTGTTCCTACTTTTCGTGTAATTTACATTGGTTACAAACCCAACGTAAAATACACTGGTTTATATGAACACCTAAGTGAGGTGCAGTGCTGTCCTTCTATTCAGCACTGTCCTTCCAGGGAGATCCCTTTCTACACTTGTAGCAGGGAGCTTATGCAATTCATGAAATGAGGGAAGGTTCAGATTGAGGGACTGATCAGGATGGTGTGGGTTGGGCTATTTTGTTCCATTAAATTTAAGGTCCAATCTGAATGTTATTAAAGTTCCTGAGAGTTTTACACTTATCTAGCAGTAACAGAATTGAGTCATTACAGTTTTGTTCTCTACTTGACCCATGATTCAGCTGAAATGTCAACATTAAATACATTTTATTCCTCAATAAATATCACATTCATGTCCTGTTCAATTTTCTGTAGCTGGAAGTTACCATTCAACAGAGGCCTACTGGAATACTGATAATTCAGCTGCATTGCTAGAAGACTATAAGAATTTTATAAGCACCTGTTATTCATGCCTGACTTGAGTCTTCACTGTTGGTCCCTCACACTCATGTTTCATACAATACTGTATTTTAAATAGAATGTATTTCCCTGTTTTTTTCTTTGTCTAAATGCTGTACTACACTGTAACCATTTTGTTCACAGTGAAAAGGATATTACATAATATATAGATATCCTGACATTTAAAAATGGGGTGATGAAGGAGAGTAACTCAAGAGATCAGTTTTCCTCTGTTTTAAAGTAATGTATTTCTAGATTGTGTATGTGCCGAGATATGCATCTCTTTACATGGCCAAGTGCCTCCACCTCACCAACAAACAATGGGAAAGGATCCATATAAGGATCTTGTCCAGTGTACATTTATTTAACCCCTTGGTTCCAATAATCTTTTTTAAAATGTATCCTATTCCTGGAAAAAATAAATGCTGGAATTGTGATACCAAGGAGTTGATTTTGTTAATAATTCCTCTGCTTACTTGCAAAACTAATCAGTTGGTTGTACCCTCACCTTTGGACCAAAAGGCCAAGTGATTTAAGTTCCACACCAAGTTTTGGGCTCAGCCTTAGTGCTGGCTCTTCACTATTATAGTGAAAGAGGAGAAATATGCTAATGTGTTAGAGACTGACTCTCAGTTGAGACATTAAGCTGTGGTTCCTCCTGCAAGTCTCCAAATCCAGTTCAGGTAGACATTAATGAAACCCTGGTACTTTTTTGCCCAGCAGTCCCTCTTACTGAAACTTGCTTTAAAAATCAAGGGCTGTGGGTAAGCTACTGATAAATAATGACTGGTGCAGTTTACAGACTGACAACAAACTGGGTAACTAACTCATTGTTTTAAGTACTAATTTTATCCTCAGACTGAAAGACAATAGAAAAGACAAATACAGATGACAAAAACTCAAAACGAACTTAGTACTTGGCATCTTTATTTGAACTCTATGAATTTGTATCCTCTATCGCTTTGTGCATTGGGTGTAAGTGCTGAAGACTACAGGTGTGTGAAGCGGGCCCTATTTGATTCGGATTCAGCCAAAATCAGAGACAGTGATTCGATTTGTTGATTCAGATCACCGTCCCTGATTCGATTCAGCTAAATCCGAGTCTGAAGATTTAATGCCGATTCAGGGAATCAGCAATTCAGACACAGACAAAGCTCTAAATGTTTTTTCTACATACCTCGAGGTACCGCTATGGCTTGTGAATGCTGCGATGCTGGGGCGGATGGAGCATCCCGCACGAGTGCAGGGGGGCCCTCTGCATGCTCGGCGGTGAACCTGGAAGTGGACCGGAAGTGCTTCTGGTCCACTTCCGATTTTGCTGCCAAGTGCACCGAGGAGCCCCCTGTGCTTCTGTGGGACACTCCATGCGCCCCACCATCACAGCACTCATGAGCTGCCTGGTACCTAGAGGTATGTAGAAAAAACATTTAAAGCTGTGTCTATGTCCGAATCACCGAATCTTTCTGAATCTCTTCAAATCAATTCAGGGGGTTCCAATTCGATTTTGAGAGATTAAAGGGTCCTCTGATTTGATTCGGATTCGGACATTCCAACACCAAATCGGGCCGATCTACGCCGAATCGAATCAGGGACCGAAGCTTCACGCAGCCCTACTGAAGACTGTCAAATAAAATTATCTCAATTAAAATCATGGAGAGAGGTTAGATTCTGAGCTCTTGGCCAACCACCAGACTGCCAGGCAAAAAAAAGGTAAGTAGGGCTTGCCTGCCTGTTCAACTCTAACAGAGGAACTGTTACACAGATTGCAAGTTCCACCAACCTGTCACCAGCATGCATATGCCCTCTCCCAGAAGAAGCACTCTTTCAGGGTAGAGAGAGTGCTTAGATTCAGAAACAGCCGGGTCTAAATAAAATACCTTCTGTTAATTTTTCTTTGCCTTAGCTAAGTGGAACCTCATGAAACTCAGATCCAGGCCAAAATCTGAAGCTCAACCTTTCACCCACTACTTGTTTGCATTTTAAGGAGGCAGCAGAAATGGGTGAGAGTGGAAAAACTTTAGGGTTTAAACAAGTGTTTCCACATGTTTTGCAGTTATTTGCATTTATCAGTTGTCACCCTCCACCCCCTTCACCACTCCCTCTGTATAAAATGAGATATTTGAGAACAGTTACACAATTGTAAAGGGAACCTCTGTCCCCTTTCATAGAAACCCACATGTTGTATTCCAAGGTTTATAATACATTAAGTCTTGATTAGGATAACTTGGCATAAGGCGGTGTGGCATATGTGATGAAAATGATGCAGTTTAATATCTCCCACAGAGCCTGGCAATTCAGTGATAACCATGTGATATTGTTTGCTGGGCTCACAAATCCAGTAAACTTCAGCTAAACTAAAATAAAAGTTCTCTCCTACTACAGCACCGACCTTCATTAAAAAAGGGAATACAGGTTTCCCTCACTGTATGCTGTACATGCGTTCCTGGAAAACAATGCGTAAGTTGAATTCGCATAAAGAGAACCCACTTTACAGTGTAACAAATAGGGATAGGATCCAAGACCTCGACTGTACTGACCCTCAAATCCATTTCTACCACTTTTTACAAGACAGTTTTGGTACTCGCCAACAGCAGACATTACACACAAGCACAGGGCACTATCATAATGGGGATGGCAACTACAGAAACACGTGTCACAGACAACAAGCAAGGAGCACAGATCCACACAGAAGACTATATTTTGGGGCACATCACTCTAACAATGCATCGCACAAAGTAGCTGACTGAGGGCTTCCATCACACTGATCACATAAGAGTGAATTTACCTCACGTATAATGAATTTTTGGTATAAAAAGGGTTGTCGCATAAGAGCGAATTTGCACATACAGAACCCACATAAAGTGAGGGAAACCTGTAGTTTCTTTACATTTCACTTCATGTGCAAAACAAGTCTGAAAGATGATATTTCAGTTATTCCCAAAGTTTCATCTGCTGAAAAGAGGAGGAATGAGCCTGATCCTCTCTCAGACTTATTCTCTGTCACCTCATTGCAGGGTACACAGTGAGAGAGAGAGAGAGAGAGAGAGAGAGAGAGAAAGAAAGAAAGAAAGAAAGAAAGAAAGAAAGAAAGAAAGAACTCTTCTATTCTTAAAAATGTTAGAGTTTAAATGTGCACTTTTAGTTATCGTTTAAACAACCTTTTCTCTTGGAGTTTCTCAGTAAGTTAAATTGCCAATAATTCAACCTAATGATCTAATATCAATCAACAGAAGACAATGAAATTACAATGGGACTGCATGATTTTCTTTTTCTGCATAATATAGAACTAGTAAGAGAAAATAGCATGTGTATATGATACAGGGCTGTGCTTCAGAAAGAGTGGTCCTGGGAACCAGCTGCATAAGGTGTAACTGGGGATTCTAATGTCACTGTTATTGAATAGCTCTGTGGCCCTGGGCAAATCACTGTGCTACGCTGTGCCTGATCTTCATCTCACGGCCCTTGATCATAACCAGAGAAACTCCAACTTTGCTAATATAAACTCTGCTTTTTGGCTTTCCTATCTATAAAATAAAATATTTACCTACTTCATGTGGGTGATTCAAAATTAATTAGTTGATAATTATAAGCCATTTTGAAGATGAACAGTATAAAATAGACTTAAAAAAAACATGCAGTAAGTGGTATTTTTCTTAGAATTCTAGTTACCGAAGTTGTGCGTACAACCCTTCATGGTCACAGAGAAGAGCTTGGAAATGAAACTCAAGTGAACTTGAAGGGGCCAGAAAATTAAATACAAAGCATGCAAAATATGACTATTTTAAATCTAATGGTATGATTGTGGATGTCTCGGGATCTGTGATACTGTAGTCACAAATCAGTTTTGAAAAACTTGGTGTGACTTGCCCAGAAAGTACAAAGCAGGCAGTGTTTGACATCCAGATATAATCAAAACATTATTCTGCCTTTAGGAAGAGTGTTAAAGAATAGAAAATGCAGTGAGTGAATGCAATTAACATTTGTGAATGAACAGTCTGAACAAAAGACGAAGATGACATTGCTAACTACATAGCATTTATTAATTTTTCATGTTTTTTTCAAAACTCAATTATTTTCTTACGTTCCTGACTGTCTTAAAATCAACAGGAGTCTTTTCCCCTGCCCTTTATTATTTGTTTATAGGAAATTCCTATCAAAACAGCTCTTAGAACTGTTTGCATGTAGTGTTGTACAGACAGCAGGGGAGCCCTGAAAATTGCTGCCAGAAAAATAGCAACAAGTAAAAAAAAAAAAAAAAAAAAAATCTCACTGACTTGTAGTGGTATATGTATGTATTAATTGCATAATTATATGTAGAGACCAGTCCCCAGTAGGATTACAACAATTTCAAAACAGGCCAAGTTGAACCTAAATGGAGAAGCTCAGCCTGTGCTGGACCTTTCCAACATAATCCCCAAAAGACCTTGGGGTACAGAGAGGGTAAAGTAGCACACTCCACACACAGGCAGCAATTGGAATATACTATTACACAACCACACCAAAACAGTTGTGGGGAGGAAGAAACTATCCATCCAGTATTGCAGTTCTGCTTCGTAGCCAAGAAGTCAGGTTTGTCACTGATCTCCAGCTGGCTCTGTGCCATGAAGCAGAATGCCACAAGATTTGCCTTTATCTTATTGTCTCACTCCCCCTCTCCCACCCCTCCCTTCCCTGAATGAACATTTTTTTTCTTCAGGATACAGTCTATGAAAACAGAAGAGCTTTTACAAAACCTGTGGTCCAATCACTTAATGCCAGCAAAATATCCTATTAAAGCCATTTGGGATTTATGTAGAATACGGGACTGAATACAGTGCAAGACTTAACCATTGAGTATTCCTAGAATCTACAAAATCAGTATTGCTATTCCCACTGGATGTAAACTATACCACTTTGCTCAGGTCAGATGCACTAGTGGTACAATGGGGAATAGTTTACCCACCATACCCCTATGTGGGATATTTTGGACAGGTTCGAGGCCTTTAGTCAATGCCTCTTGCTCTGCAAAAGGAGAAATAAAGCAAAACTGCACCAATTTTTTTCCTTTTTGCATAAGATGTATGTAATGATACACAGCGAAAACAGATGGCTATTGAAACAAGAAAACTTGTGGGTCAGTTTATGTCAATGAAAACTGCAACTTGAATACTTATTTTCTTATCCTTATATACCGTTATTCTTATTTTGCCCAGTATTTTAAATGCCAGCATCTTTTGAGTTCTCAGAGATATATGATCACTATTTCACAAATTAAAATGCACTGATAGGTGCATCAGTTGTTCCATACTGTAACCAAATTTACCTTGGAACACCGGGTTAATTAAAAACATACTGCAAATAAAGAACAAATTTCTAAGCTATTCATTTGAAACATGTATTTAAAAGATAAAGAATAGTTATTGCGTTGTTAAAAGCTGAAGATGCAATTCCCAAAAATATATATTCCTTTAAGGGAGAGAAAAAAGTTTGGCCACAGTTTCAATCAGTCTTAATTCATTCTTTATTGCTGTTCTGGTTCTGTGTTATTTGAGCTGGTTTAACTGTTAAAAGCGTTTCAAATGTTCACATGGTCTGCATTAGATTACCAAATAAAACTAAGTGCAGCCCACCAAATGTAACCATCTAAAATGCAAACCACATGAATTTGATTTCTTTGTGGTATAACTTTAATTAGGTTCAGAGGTCTTTCAGACTTACCTGTCTATCTGCTCTCTGATAGCCTGATCTGATAAGGGTAAGACAAAGAATCTGAGAAAGCTATCTGAACTGCTTGCTCTCAGTTACAGTACATAGCTGTATACTAGATGGTGACAGCCCTTTACTCTGGTCCCTTTCAAGAACACAAGTCTGGACCCTTTTAAGGCTATAGTCACCATCTCACTGGGAGTGGTAGTGTGTCAAATCTTGCTGTAAATGATCTTTCTCTTTTGCAGCCCCACAGCATAGGGTATCAGAGAAAGAGCAGATGTAGGTGCAAGTATGTTTATACGCTGAATATGCATTCATACTATCACATCAAATACCAGCTATGTTTGCATGTTTTTGTTCTAACGTTCTAAACAAAAGGTGCATCCAAATATGAAATCTGCAGTCACAGATTGGGACACAAGAAGAACAGGAATGTGGTTGAGAGAAAATTCTTTGACCATCTTGTAACTGAATATATTCATAGTCTGAAAGAATCCATAGTGTGGTAAAAGTACTGCAAGTGCCTTTAACAAACTGCTAGTTTTCTGGGCTTCCCAATGGATAGTATTTATTTTAAAAGAGTAGAAGAAAAATTATTCCATCTGTTCACATTCACCTTGGGACTCCTGAATCATAGACAGAAACACTCAATGGATCCACCAACAAGGTTACATCAGAAAATGAGTGATCACTATAACATCAATAATTAGAACCTACTAAGAATTAATGGGTCTGAAAAGCTTACAGAAAGCAAAGAGAAAGATGTATTCCTTTAGTAACATAACTTGGGGTAGACCCTGGGTGTTAACTTAGTAGAGGTACCAGAATTGTCCACCACCCTTGTGAAGTCTACCCCAGCAAGAAAATCAGCTCCATGGCATTGTTTCTGCAGCAGCAGCTGGGTGTGTGGATACGGTCTTGCTGCTGTAGGAGCAACAGCTGGGGCAGTCACACTATACTGTAGCAGCTACAGCAGCAACCTAGAGCTTGTGTAGATGAAATGAGGGGTATGTGTGCGTGGCATTTTTGCACCACTTTAATGGCATTCGTGTTTGCACACGGCAGTGGCATACTGCACATTAATTCCAGCCACTGTAGCACATTCGGCGGCATAATGCGCCTTAAAATGACTTTGGGGCCTCCTCTGAGGAGTTTTAGTTTACTGCCCTACAGCTGCAGAGCAGAGCACTGGGCTCCGTGCGGCTGAGGAGCTGTGTAGGCAGCCCGGGAAGGCAGGCTCCACTGAAGTGGGGGGGAAAAAAGTGGCAAGCCTGATCTTTTACCCACCCCTCACCTCCCCTCTGGAGCCTGCCTGCCTGAATGGGGACCTGATTCTTCCCTCTGCAGCTGCAGTGCCCTCCAGGTTTGCCCAAGCTGGGTGCCTGCAGGTGGTGCTGCTTGGTGGGGGGAGGGGGGGGAGGCACCGCTGCCACAGAGAGAAGCACCAGCCCTGCACCCACCCCACCCCAGGGACCGTTCCACCCACTGGCAGCTCACCCTCCCCTCCCCACCACCGGAGAGGCAGGAAAGACACAGGTGTACACAATACAGGGGTTTACTTTGCCCTAAATTGAAGTGGTGTTTTTAAAAACCCACTGTTTCAATTTAAGGTGAAGTAAGCCCCCATTTCATCTATACACACCCATAGTGCCAGGGACTGTTCTTGTGTGTCTGGCATAGGTAAGAGTCCCATCCATCCTCCTCTCTTGCTCTCAGAAGATATTACAGAAGGTTGCAAGGGCAGGAAAAATACTTGGTTTTCAAAACAAATTTCTAAACTTTAGAAAAGTTTTACATCTTTCAGCATTAATAAATCCCAAGATGTGTCCTCATTCTCTTTGGTTGCATCTACATGAGACACTAGTGTACAGTGGTTACTGCGTATTTATTTAGTCCTTATTTATACAAGGACTAAATACATGCACAATAACCCAAGTTACCATGCAGTAGGGCCAGCAAACACCTTTTTAGTGATGCTACTGCACAGTAGCTTAATACTACTGTGTAGTAGCATCACGTCACAGCTTTTTACCATGTGATGCTACTGTGCAATAGCATTGGGCTACTGAGCAGCCAGCATCTCATGTAGACACAGCCTTTATGTAGCATTATTCTTTGCTAGTAGCACCTTCTTCCTGAATAACTTCCATTGATGAATGTGTGTGCATGTGTGTGTGGCGCGTGCACACACACACACACACACACACACACACACACACACACACACACACACACACACACTGCCCTCTCAATGGCTGTATCATTGACATACTTAGTGTTGGCAGTTTTGCTTTTGGCACTCTGCCTACCATGGTACCATGCAACAGAAAAGCTTTTAAACATGGCAGGAGTATCTGTATTTTCCTTTTTGAACTGCATAGAAGAATAAGGGACAGAAAGGAAATTAGCATATCAATGAGAGGTAATATTCAGTATTTATTCTTACTGTGCTAAATGCTTGTTGGTTATAAATAATTTATGGTGTCTTTGAGGACTGAACACAACTTAGACCGTGAGTAGACGAAGTGTTGCGCACATATGCCCCTCATTTTAAAGTGGGCTAAATGCTTTTGCACCACTTTAATGGTGTTGGTGTTTGCATGCCTTGGTGGCATATTGTGCATTAATTACAGCCACTGTAGCAATTTGGCGGCATAATGCACCTAAAATGACTTGAGGCGCAGCAAACTACAAAACTCCTTCAAGTAGTTCTAGTTTGCTGCCCTACCAGCAACGGAGTGAAGCACCAGACTCTGTGTAGCTCGGGGGCTCTGCAGGAAGCCCTGCAGGCAGCCTGGCAGCAGCCCAGGAAGGCAGGCTCCACCCAAGAGAGGATAAAAAAAAAAAAAGTTGTGAGCCTGATCTTTTTTTCCCACCCCCACTCTGGAGCCTGCCTCCCTGAGCTGCACTGGGGCCCAGTGATTTTCTCTGCATCTGTGGTGCTCTCCAGGAACACCCGAGCTGGGTGCCTACGAGAGGGTGCCACATAGGGGCAGCGCTGCTGCTGCCTCAGAGGGAAGCACCAGCCCCCTGCCACCCCCAGCCCAGGGACCGCTCTGCCTGCCAGCAGCTAGCCCTCCCCTCCCTGCTGCTGGAGAGGCAGGGAAGGCAGGTGTGTGGAAAAAACAGGGGGTTAATTAGCCCTAAATTGAAGTGGTGTTTTTTTAAAAAACCACTGCTTCAAGTTAGGGCCCCCATTTTGTCTACACATGCCCTTAGAGCTCATTGATCCTGTCATAAGGAAAGGTGAACTGACTTGAGTTCTCACCCAAAATTTAAACTGAAAATAGAAAAAAAGAAGTTTGTAAAAAAAACCTGTTTGCTTTTCAGCTTTTGTTGTTCCCCACATGCCATTTCTTCTCTCTGAATTTCTGGGTTCTGCTCAAGCCTAATATTATTTTTTATTATTTGTCTTACAGGAGTACCTGAGATCAGGCACCCACTGCGCAGAGCTTTGTACAAACATAGAGCAAATAAAGACAATGCATGTGCCAGGGAATTCATGGTCTAAGAGACCGGAAGTACAAAAACAAAACAGAAAAAAAAATCCCTGTGCTTGTGTTTTTTCACATTTTGCTCACTCATCAAATTCAAAGAAACTTGCAAATTTCAGGTAGTTTATGGTCCTGATCCAAAGCTCCTGAATTCACTGGGTTTCCATTTATTCAATGTTCTCCATATCACACCTTAAAATAACTTCTAGAAGTCTAAGTTTATTCATAACTACAAGTTACTGACAATATTATGAAGCCAAGTAAAAGAAGAATGTTTTTATGGGCATCAACATTTCAGGAAGGAGGAAGGAAAGGTCATCAAGTGATCAGTAGCAGAAATCTTATTTCCTCATGCTTCATTTTAATTCTGGACCACAAAAAAGCAGCAGCCATAGCTTTGAAAGATACCTAATATGTCTGAAAAAAGACTTCTCCACTAGCCTCCGGGAACGCTGAAAAAGGAAGAACATCTCTAACAACTCTCATTTGAGGTATTCTTTGACCTACCAAAAGGATGAGTCAACTTAGCTACCTTGGCCTTCAGAATGCAAGACCAGACTGGATAAATGATCCAACATTTCCCACAAAGTAGTACGGAGTGTAATCGTGCTTCCTGGAATGGACTCTGTTTACCAAATTTTAAGACTGTATTCAACAAATCTGTTGAGTCAGAAGTTCCATATCAGAGCAACAGAACTATGAAGAGGCCTGAGGGAAAACTGGCAGCAAATATGGATTATCATCTCTGTCACAGAGCCCAGAAACCATTCCACACGATTCTTCCCTGCATCATGTCAGCATAGCTCTGAAAGCATAACTCAGAAAGAAACTACTAACCTCACTTTCCTCCATTAGGGGGCTTTGCAGTTTCCTGGCATGCCATATCACTGCTTTGCAGTTTCACC
>NW_005842194.1:95947-102732 GCF_000455745.1 Alligator sinensis
TCTGCTGCCCTAACAGATGGCATACAACAACTCGGGATGATCTAGGTTTCCTTTCTACCTGGGCCTGGAACCCACAGTAAGGAGGGAAGGAAGAATTAACCTTTGGATCAACTGAACCAAATATATCTTGGTTAGAGGCAGGAAAATGTGCTGAAAGGTAATTTTAGGGAACCTAGCAGCAAAGATTTCCACAACATGTCTTCAAGCCAAAGTACAGTAGAAGCTGGCTCCCATTCTCAATCACATACGTTCAGTCAAAGCTAAATTTAGAATTTATGTTGTGAAACCTTGGGCAAGTAAACCATGCAACTACAAGTTCACAATATTAAGCAGGAGATTTCATAGGAAATTTGTTCAGATGCAGCCTCATTTTAAACCCATTTAAATCCTATGAATTTATTAAAATTGTATAGTACTATTTTAACATCAGCCAGACCTCTATAATACTGAACTGATGAATCTCTTGAGCAGATACTGACAATCCTGATAAACTAAGCTAAAGTTTGGCTGGTGCTGCTGGTGAACAAATCATCCCCATGGAAGACAGACATTCAAGATCCCTGTCATTAGCCAACTCACTATTGCCACGCCACAGCTTTAATAAAAATGATACTTCATTAAAATTTGCACCTCAGTTAGAAAAGATTTTACAACAGATCTCCAAGCCTGCATTATTTATAACATTCTCCATGGAGTCTGAGATCTAAGACCCTCACAACATTTCTTGTGCATTTACCTGTCTCATCAATACAATATCCTTGTTTTTCTTTCCTCATGGGAACTGTGGGGATGCGTGCATATGAATGGGAGTATCCTGCTGACTTTAACATTACACTGAATTAGAAAGCGAATCAATCTTTAGAATATTCTCAAAAATAATATAATATAACTTCACTGGGCTCCATTTTATCCCATGGTTCCAACAGTAATGGGATGGAATTATTTTCACTAACTTTAGATCCTCCGAAAAATGTCATTACACAGAAAAAAATACTGTATTAATTTCTCAGTGCCTTCAAACTGGATCTCATATATTGAAATTGAATTAAATATATCTGGGTTAGAGGTAGTAAATTCAATTTATGGTTATACATAATTATTAGAAATGAATGAATAACAGAAAGTGTTCACTAACAACTCATTTTATCATTTTAAATTAACTTAGCCTGATGGCATTTGTGTCCTTATTGCTTTCACTCATCGCAAATATTATAAATGAATGAGTTTACTAGAACGTTGACAGTAACAAAGACTTGTAAGTAAATGCTGCAGAATCTTCATAGAGAGTGAAAATAATGAATCCACCAACATACACAGTGACACCCAAAACCTGATTTTGAGCTTTATCTTGCATCCGCAGAAATCTCTCTCTGATGGTAAGACCTTCTAAAAACTATAGTATGCTCACTGCACTGTTTACAATCTAGACTAAGATCCAAATTCAATTAAATAATCCTGTTCAAAAGTAATTGCAAATTCTGAACAGCTTGTGATTTTTCTGGACCACACTCTTTAAACAAATCAACTGTTGTCAGTTCTAATAATTGGACAGACATGGGACACAAGCAAGCTACAGGACTGTCATCTCTGAAACACTCTGATGCTAACTGCCATTTATATTTGGTGAAAGAAAAGAAGATGGAAATAGATACAGGCAAGGAAGAGAAGAACAGCATTCATAACCATTTAGGCTAGTGATTTAATATTTTTTGATCCTTTATTATAATTTCTTGATGCATATCTTACTTATTTTAGGGGAAAGAAATTAGACAACTATTTTGAGCCCTTCCATTTCTTTATCTGGATATTCTGGATGCTATTGTGAAATACCCAGATAAAGAGACATACTACAACCTACAATTCTTCAGAAAATGCATACAACTCTCCAGTGGCTAGAATCCAGATTCTTGGCTTATTTGGAGAATTCTCTACGGAAAGCATTTTAAAGTCTTGCCAGAATATGTATCGGACACCATCACAGCAGCTGTGTTTCACTTCACTTGCTTCAGAGGAAGTTGGTAATAGCCCAAAGATTTATCCCTTCATTCTTCTCCAAAATAAATCAGTTAGGGTCCTGATCCAGCAACTGGACTAACACAGACCCCCTATGTCCTGGCAGAGTTCCATTGTATTCAAGTAAGTTCATTGTGAAAGTAAGGGTCTGTGATGAAAGGATCAGGTCCTAATGGTGAGGGTTTTTCAAAAGAAACATAATTCTGAGGTTAGTCCTCTCTGATGGACACTATTTCCTTCATCTACCAAGACTGAATATGTTTAAACTCAACTTCAGATTTAACCTAATAACTAGTTCCTGATCCTTTTTAATGATTTCTAATATAATCCAGGGCTGTCAAACATCCAGACTGTGGCGATGGTTCGTCCAGCCTGTGGGGCCAGCTCTGGTTGAGAAGATTTACCTCCAGATCTGCTCAGGGGCCCAGAACTTCAACAGTGAGATATGCAACATTGGCCATTTGTACATGCCACAAAATTGTCCTTTAAAGTGGCTTAATACCCTTTTGCACTGCTTTAATGATGCAGCTGTCTACACATGTTGGCGGTGTAATGCATGTTAAATGACTTTGGGACACAGCAAAAGAAAACATGTCTGAGGTGTTTTAGTTTGCTACCTTACAGCTGCGGAGGGAAGCACCAGGCCCCATGCAGTTTAGGGGCTGTGCAGGCAGCCCAGCGGCAGCCCGTTCAGGCAGGCTCCACTGAAGTGGAAAAAAAAATAAAGCAGCAAGCCTGATCCCCCCCCGCCCTTCCCTGAGCCTGCCTGGGGACCCAGTGCTTCCCTCTGTGCCTGCGGTGCCGCCCAGGACTGCCTGGGCTGGGTGCCTATGGGCAGATGCCACCTAGAGGGCACCACTAGTGCCATGGATGACAGCACCAGCCCCTTCCCCTCCCCCACCCAGCTCAGGGACTGCTCAGTCCACCAGCAGCTCGCCCTCCCCTCCCCTTCCCAGCACTGGAGAGGCAGGTAAGGATTGGGCCCCACCCTTGTATACACACCACGGGGGTTTACTTCACCCTAAATTGAATTGGTGTTTTTAAAAACCCAGGGCTTCAATTTAGGGAGAATTAAACCAAAGTAGACCACCATGGTTTGTACAAATGGCCATTGGTGCTAACTCCCATGGTGGAAGAGCTGATGCATCTCTAGGGCTGGCATCCAGTTTAACACTGTTGCCGCTCACCCCACCACTGGACCTTGTTTATCCAGTCTGTGAGCAGCCCTGCAATCCAGATCCCACCTGTGGGACCAACTGAGTATGACACCCCTGTTTTAATCTGCATTAAGAAAGTAAAAAAAATAGCCATGTAAAGCTTTATCCAAAGCTTTCTGAAAGCCTAGATACATTAAAACTTTTTGTTCCCTTTCTATCTAGATGGGTAGGTATTACATTTAGATTAACCTAACTTGAAAAAAACGTCATAATTCATAACTTTTAAGTAAGTAACATGGGTCTCCAAAACACACAAAGCTCTTCGTTTTGTACTCATTCATTATTAGTGCCGTGCAACCAACATCACACATTTTAATTTCTTTTAAGGTATATGGTATGAGCCAACATCTCAAAGCAAGTTTTCTTTCTGGAATCTGCAAATTATTCCTTTTTTGCTGTAGATAAAAAGCAGCCTATATTCTTTGATTTAGAACTTTTCTGTGCTTAGGTACCTGTCAGAAGGATAAAAGACATATTGGAATCATGCATCAAAGCATGTTAAGTGCACAACTGCATGATAAAGAGCAGACCGCTACAATTCAGCTGTGCAGAAGTCTAATGAGCACTCCTGGTATGGGAAGCTCCATCTGTTGTACCAAACCTACAATGACTCTAAGTTACTCTTCCACCATAAAATGATTTTACATCTGCTTTACTTAAAGAAGAGTATAAATCAGAAACCATGATTATAAATTTTGATGACACCTTTGGAGGAGATATATATAGTATACACATTCTATGTATTGAAGGCATGCAAGAGATATATTGCCAAAGTTAAAGTAAATCAGTATTTCCTGGCTGACATATATATCATCTGTTTATGACTGTTACTGAGATGTGAAAATTGACCCACTTCTATGAAGGCACAGTTTTTTTTCCAGACAGTAACAGGTCCAGTACACTATAATGACATCACATTTTTACTGGGCTGCATGATGTCTAAATGCCAACTTAAAATTTTGTTCTCTGAGAACAAATTATTGAGAATAAGTATGGGAATGCCACCCAACCATGTATAGGACCCAGTTAAAAAAAAAAAAGTAGAACAGCCTGCCATTTAGAAATACTGCAGTAGTGGTATGAGGGGAAAAGAAAGTGGGACATAAAGACTCCAGGGACAAAAAACAAAGCTTATAAGGAAGATTTCCACTAAAAATGGAAAGAAGAGCTTCTTTCTTATAGCAGGAAAATAACAACAATGCTAAAAAGTACTGCCAAAAAAAAAAACCTCACACAGTAATATAGGTATCACATTTTTAAATGAGAGTGAATAACTATTTCAAATTGCTTAGGTACTTTGAGTAAAAAAGAATAAGACTCATAGGATATTATGTTTATTAGTAAACCACACTTCAGTACAGGAGTTAATTACAAAAGTATGAAACATGAGAAACATAAGAAACATAAAAGTAAGAAACATATAAATCTGTCCCCATTCCTGAATGATAATCCATTTATTACATAGCCTCTGAACCTCCTCTCACTCTTATGAAGGTCATCTTGATATGTTCAATGCTCTCAACCTCCTCCCAGACCTGGTTTGTGGGGAGGTAAGGTTTGGGATATGTGTGAGATGTCATTAAGAATCACCCTACTGTGACATATCTAAGCTACAGACCGGTACGGCTTTGGGTTTTTTTTCCCCCTTCTTTACTCAGCAGAAAGTGTTGAACCAGCAGCTCCCGGACCATCTCAGTGCAAACCACAAGGAGGAATTGTGGAAGGAAACAGAGACAGGAGCTTTCAAATGCTATCTTAATTCCATGGAGCGTACTATGTAGCTATATGCACAGATTTTGTCAAACCACCAGCCAGCTAGAAAAGAGAAGAGTGTGTATGTGCATGTGTATGTGCGTGTGCATGAGTGAGTGGGGAAGAAATAGGGGGGAAATTGCCTGAAATACTATTTTGTCCATGCTACATTTTTCCCCTCATTACTGTATGTGTTAATTCAAATTATTTTATTAGGCACGACCTGTTTCTATGAATGCTTCATTTGTAACAATTTCCTGAAAAATTTCTGCGTTTCAGAGGTTTGGGACAGGTTGCTCATAATGTCTCAATGAGATTCCACCTCAAGCCTATCTTGTGACAGTGTAAAAACTAACGATAGTGTGCACACCTAGCACAGACAGCTCCTCTGGAAAAGATAATATACCAATAGCCATGGAAAACATTTACTTCTACTACAGCAAAAGATAAGGGGTCCAGCTTTTGTGCAACAGTGTAAGGGCAGTGGGGGCAGCAAAGAAAGAAAATTCCTAGATGACCTAGTTCGTCCACCCTTCCTCTTGTCTTACCAGTAATTTAAAAGGTGAAATTCACAACTTCCTGCTAAACAAAAGCAACAAAAAGTGAATTTGTTCAGGTAATGAAGGAGAAGAGGTCAGTTGAGTGTGTGAAATATTACTTTGTTTTCCTCATCTCCCATGTTCTCTGGCTGCTGGTCAAACTTATGCTGTTACTTCAGCATGTTCCCTAGCAAAGAGATTGGCTTTTGAATTTGCATAAGCAGAATTTCATATCCACTTCAGTGACCCATACCTCCCCAGCTTGTTAAGCACTGGCAGGGAGACTTTTACTAAAGTATACAGAAGGGAGAGATGTTACCACTTTAGATGAGGCATGGCAATGTAACCTTAAGAGCACTTTAAAAAGATCATGGCTGGGCGCCTTATGATCTTGATTTTGCAGGGTGTATTGTGCAGACAGATGTTACACAAGTTTTTCCCATCCCCTTTCACCAAAATAGATGGCAGAAAAGGGCCTCAGAAACACAGCTAGTAATTAAACTTCTGAGGCAGCTTGTAAAACTCTTATGTCCAGGTGAGAAGGCTATGCAACCTCAGGTCTACCAGATCATGGGGAGGGAATGCCATCTCCCAAAACTTGGACAGGCAGATATGGCCCTCTCTTTCCCTGTTTTCCCTATTATTGTACTTGTCCAGGATGAGCAAAGTCTGGCCCACAGCAGACTCCATTTCTCAGCAACCCCTGCCCAAATCACTGTGGCCTGTTTCCATGGAGACCCCAGAAGTGGTGGGACTGTGACAGTGTGGGACCAGGATTTCCATGGGGACTAGCCCCAGCAGTGCTGGCAGGATGCACGGCTAGGAGGTAAGGTGCTCCGGGGTCAGGATCCTGTAGCGTGACAGCATGGTCCAGAGCCAGGGTAGAGCTGTAATCCAGTGGCCACATGCCCCATGCAGAGGCATGCAGGCAGCAGACCACGGCTTTGCCCTGACTCCAGACCACACTGGCATTGCCACAAGATCCCAGCATTGGCTCCAGAGCTCCCCACCCAGTCATGCACCCTGCCAGTGCTGCTGGGGCTCGTCTCCATGGAAACCCTGGCCCCACACTGTCATGGACCTGCTGTTTCTGGGGTCTCCATGGAAACTGACTGCAGCAACATGGACAGGGGCTGCTGGGAAATGGAGTCTGGCTACAGGACAGATCTGCCATTTTGCCCACCCCTGTACTAGACCCTTATATGTTCCCTAGCATGACCATTTAGTTTCCATAACCCTGACCACAGGGATACCTTTCCCCAGG
>NW_005842194.1:102763-115262 GCF_000455745.1 Alligator sinensis
AAGAGCAGGGAAGCAGGAAGAAAAGGTGGTGAGAAGAGATGCAGGTTGGTATAAAAGTAAATGGGAGGCAGGGTAGAAAGGGAGTGTAATGTGGGGGAGGTTCCAAGCCACATGTACTTGTGATATATGGGAGAACTGGGCTGGGGATTGGGAGGAAAGGGATTAATGGCTCTCCTACTTTAGTGCCAGGGCACTGCAACACATTCAAAGGTAACAGCCCAATGGGGAGATCTTGTTTTGTCAATGGTTATACACCAATACCACAGCATGCAAGAGACCTTACAATCCCATGGTCTCTGAGAAGTCCTTATGGTGATGGACACACATAACATGTAGAATGGTTTAAATGCAGCATGCCTCTTCAGTCCCTAGGAATCAAAAACTGTGGGACAAAGCACTTCTACCTACCTACCAAGGCAGACAATACACTTCAGACTTTAGTCATTTCTAGGCTATTTAGTTTATTGATCTCATGTTTAGGAAAGAATAGAAAGCAGAAAAGTGAAGACTCCCCAAGCCACAGGTCACTTACACCCTGCAGCCCTCCCCCTGCCAAGTAAAGTATGCAAGCACTACCCGCTATTTCCAATTTGCCTAGTGCACGGCATGCTGGGCTGGGTGTTCACTCCCATCCCCTAGTGTCAGAGCCACAGCACATCACACAACTGTGAACCTGTTCCTAATCAGTGACATTTTGGAATGGCTCAGTTGTTATGTATATCTGCACTTTGTGTGTTGGTCATCTCTTAGCTGCCTACAGAAAAATTCTCCTCTCTTTTCTTCTATTGCATGTCCCTCTTGCCTTCCTATATCTTATGTTACTTCCTCCAGTGTCTTTCTTGTTCAGTACTGATCATTTGATTCTCTTTTCAAGACCCTCCACTAGCATCTCTCCACCTTACCACATTCTAGCTCTTCTTCCTCACTTTCAAGGCCCTGCATAACTGTATCTTATTCCTATACCTCTGCTCCCATTTCCTACTATTCACCACACTTCTCAAAATCTACCTTTCTAAATCCCTATTGAATCTTTCTCCCACTCTTTCTTCACACTTTGTTTCATTACACCAAATATAGTGGCAATTGCTTCCTTCTGCCCTTGTTCCACTAGCCTCATTAAAAGTTTCAGTAACACTTGGAAATTGGAACATTTTCTGATGTATTGCATGGGGGTTGGTCTCTGTCTATTTTAGAATCTGAGCTCATTGGTCTCATGTCTTCACCTCTGTTTAGTATAGGGCTGCGCATACTGTTGGTTCTCAGTTTATAACAACCCTGAATTTTCTCCTCTTGTTCCATTCCAGCTGCAGAGTTGTAAGAATGATACCGCTATAAACATGCTAAGTATCAGTTATGTCTCCCACTCACTTTCAAAAAAAGAAGCTTACACTGTCCAGGAAGGCTGGACTGCCAGGATGAAGCCTCCTATTAAATGGACTTAGCTGTTGTGAAAAAGATATCTTATGCTTGTCAAAGAAGTACACGGATAAAGAAATAAGAGTACTGTGTTGACAGTAGCTTGCCTTCACATCATTTTCCCATTCCTTGCTTAACATGCTGTTACTGAACTGAATTGATTGTATGAAATTTAGTCATAATAAAATGATGAAAGTAGCCATTGTAGATCTCTATTCAAAGTTTCATATCTTGAATAGTGGGCTGATTCAGCTTCTCTGCCTTTCTATATCTTTGACAGATACATGTCTTATATCATCTTTTTTTCTCCCCTGGCTGAGTATGCCTTACTTACTGCTTTTCCTCTCTCTAACTTATCTTTAAATGATGTGCTATTAATCAACTGAAGACACCCTTCACTATTAAGTGTTCCTCAACTGATTTTTCTTTAGCACAAGCAGTTACTGGTTACAGGATTCCTCCCACATGGTGAAGCAGGGAGGAGGCAGTAAAGACTGTCTAGCCACATAAATACTATCTGGTATGTTTATACCCACCTGCCAGTTTGCTGCAATGACTATACTGTTGCTTGTTCTTAGCTCAGTATATGGTGGGAGGGATGCTGAGCAATGCCTTGCATTTTTTTAAAGCTATTGCTTTTCATGTTCCTCCCTTCTTCTGATTAACCTGGCTCAATGCCTGTTCAGTAGCAACAATATTTTAATACCTGAAACAATATGTATACACTTTCCCAGCAAGTCATGCTTATCCATTCTCATGTTGTCATATTTTTCTATGCTTTATCTCATTTTACATGCAAACTTTCAGAATCAGAGTACAGGGCTGAGGTGAAAGAACGGAGAGAGAAAGAGAGGGAGAGAGAAGAGAGAGGAAAATAACACCCCAACAAGAATTTCAGCTGTTGTGAACACACCCAGTCTCCACAATGCAACAAAATGTGCGTGGGCACAGGTGGGTCCCAGTTTCTTTTGCTGGAGCAGAGCCCAAATCCAGAGTCTGAATGTCGACTTTCACTGCTGTTTGCTATTTTTATTGGACTGAGGCCATTGCAAACATTTGCAGGTGGTTTGGCCATATTCTGACACTTAAATACTTGTGGTTGTGATAAAAATCAGAATATTGCTACAAGATGGGTCTTCAGGGCTTGTTCCTAATCCCCCTAAAGTCAAAGAGAATTTTATCCAGTTGCTATCTCTAATTCCTAGTGTTCATTAAGAGGCACATTCTTAAGGGGCACTTCATCTTTTCAGTAAATATTCACTTCTGCTTGAGGGCGTGAGAAAACAAAATCCTTTTCCTAATGTTTTACACACATTTGGGCTCAAACAGAACACTCAGATCCAAACAAAATCTGAACCAGGATTTGATCTCAATTTTTAAATAGCCAAACCAAAACCACCAACCTTCAGGGTGTTTGTAAGCAGGTTCTGAATGTACTGGTTATTAACAGTCTCCGAGTTTATGATAATTTGCCTAATACTGAATCCAGTGCTGTGTCTGTGTTCCTCCTGAATGATTCTTGGTTATCATCCGACGTTTAGAAGGGTACAATTAAGTGGAAATGACAAAATATGTTCTTTGATAAATGCTGCAAACATCACAGGGAAAAGTCTATGAAAAAAAAAGAGTACTCAAAAGTCTGGCAAGAAGCTGAAGTCCAAAATATAGCAATTTTCTCCTTGAAAAACAAAACCTCCTTGGATGAGGGAAGAATGGAGGAAAAAGTGTGCTGGAGGTCATATCACTCACCTCATTCACATACAGAGAGCAAAGCTGCTGACAATTATTTCCTAGTAGAGTAGCTCTAGACAGCATACCTATTAATTAATCACATAACAGAATTTAGATATATGTTATGAAATAAGTTCCCATTGCAGACACTAGTGATTGACCAAACACTTTTCTCCTAAGTCTTCAGACATTTCTCATCTTGACTGAATGGAGCCTAACTCCAAGTCACTGAAGGCCCAAACCAAATGTACACATATATTTCGTTTTGGGCCTTCAGACTAGATAGATAGATAGATACACACATACACATACATGTATATATATGTGTGTGTGTGTGTGTGTACACACACACATATTATATTCTATTATATTATTAATTAAATATCTATTAATTAATACTAGTTTATCTTTATTCATTAATGTAATTTATTTCTGTTAAGTATTTCACTTAAAACAAAAAAAAGTTGGTTTACCACCTGCAAACATCTCATGCACACACAGACAGACAGACAGACAGACAGACAGACAGACAGACAGACAGACAGACATAGGAGATGTTAGCAGGTGGTAAACCAACTTTTGTTTTAAGAAGTGAAACACTTAACAGAAATGAATGTCATTAATGAATAAAGATACAATAATATTACTTAACATATATATTCATATATATATATATATATATATAAATTAGTAAGAATCCAGTGTATTAATAGATATAACTAAGATAGAGATAGATCTAACTTAGTTAATTAGTTAGTTATAGCTATAGCTATATACTTTATTTAGTTAGTCTATAATGGTGCATTCTGACTGACTTTAGACCAACATCACCAGCTACTTGTCAAAACCAAACTGACAGCACTCTACAAAACCACATATAATACTAGTTATATTACTGACATAACTGTTTGAAACCTGAATAAAGTCCAGTAAGATACACCTGATCCATGTACTAAATGCTTTTTTTCAAACTGGAATCATAATTGCCCCAGACAAGTTATATTAGAAACTGAATGGATAACTTTAGTTAATTAACGCAATTTATTTCTGTTAAGTATTTCACTTCTTAAAACAAAAAAGTTGGTTCACCATCTGCAAACATCCCCATTGAGAGACTTGATCTTTGAAAACCTGCAGGCTATTTAGTTAATGGGACATGCACAAGGAGTTATATTACTTATATTCAGAGCTAGGGAAGATACAGGTAAAAAGGCATTTCAATCCGGTAACAGAAAAATATTGCACACAGTGGGCACTACCAGTTACCAATAATTAATAATAGCAGCAGCACTTTCATTCTGAGTAACATTCAGTAGTCAATATTTTTAGAGTTGTGTATACTACATGCATAGTTAATCATATATGTGTGTGTGTAAATATAAAATACACACACACAGTTATTGTATCTGAAAATAAAGACCAGTAATTGTCTACATATATATGTATATGTTTAATGACTACTAGTCTTTATGTTTAAATACTGTAACCATGTGCAGTTATAATAATTGTATGCATAAAGTATATACATTTTTGTGCCTGCTGTTATGAAAATGTAGGCATATATACAACTCATGCAAACCAAATAAATGTTGGTGGTATGAGAACATAAGAGGTGAAAGGACTTATATGGCATAGTTATAAATAACATAAGTATGAATAACTATAAATACTAAGTGGGCATTGTAAATTGGACACCTTTTCACAGAAGTTTTTGATACAAAAAACCTGTTTACCTTGATATTCCCAAGACTGTCTTTACACTTTGTTTGGCAGCCCTTGACTAACACAGAACTTAAAAAACAGAAGGTTTAATCTTGCAATGTGTTGAATGCTCCTGCCAATGACTGAACACCAATGCCCAATGAATGAAATATGATAACAGTACTTTAAAGATCAAGACAATCAGTACTTTAAAGATCAGGCCCAGAAATGTCATCTCTCTCCCTTCGCAACAAAATTTTAATAACAGCTTTAAACTTCGATTTTAAGAACACAAAACTAGATCACATGAAGCACAGCAGAACTTTCATCCAAGTACATCCATTCAGCATTCCATAACAAACAACACAGACAAGTCATATGATTGTGGTTGCCTTTTCACCACAGGCTGTGCATCACATATTATGGGAGATTCTCCAGCATAGTAATGGATTCCAGGTAAGTTTAGTCATACTTCTTGAAAATCCAGAACATAACATCGTGGCCTATTCCATAACCACCAGGGTGGAAGGCAAGAAAAAAATAGAGCACTTAGACTTACCCAATCTGTCGATTTGTGGAAGGTGCTTGTGTTATGACTGAACTGGACTGTGGAGATGGCATGGCTTGTTGAATCACAACGCTGGTGTCATGGTTTGGCATCCTAGTATTCGTGAGCTGGTGGGTTCCAGGCCCTGCCATTGCTCCTCCAACTGTGTTATGCATTGAGATATTCTGTGAGAAGGGGAAAAGGAATGGAGGGGAAAAAATAAAACTATAGTTTCTTCTCATGTTTTGTACAACTAAAAGTAGAAAGCTGGAAGAAGTGTCAACAAAATGAAAAGTTATTCGCTCCTGGCAAACCTCAATAGATCTTGCAACTATAAAGAATGAAAAATAACTATTTACTTTTACAGAACAATACAAATGGAAAATACCTGGAAGTTGGCTAATCACTCTTCTGCAGTTCTGACTTGTGATTTATAATGGGGACATTTAGCACATTTTTCTGACTGACTCCGATACCTATTTCATTTGAAAATGATTTTTGTGATAAAGACATGACATTTTGATTTGCTATTCTGGTTGTTTACTGAGTACTAGACCTGCTTGGAATGAATTAAGTGTCATGGTCTCAAAGTAGTAAACAATACATGGTATTCTATCATCACAGCCATTTCTTCTAGACTCAGTAGGTAACTTAGAGCAATATTGTCCGAGAGCCCACTGAAGATGGAAATTACGTATAATTTTGAATACATTTCTATCATTAGTATGTGGCTTGTTTTACAAAAGAAAATGTAGTACTGAAAAATCCTATTATTTCTCTCTTCTCCCACCTGCAATCTATGAATATCATATATATCTTCAATAGTCATGACAACGCTCACATTTCTAACAAAATTTTAATTCATGAACCAATTTCCAGTAGCAAACATCAAAATAGCTAAAACCAACAATATTCACCTTGTTTTACAATCATATTAAGCCAAATTGACTATAAAGTTATAGTAGAAGGATAGTAATATTTGAATGGTGGTTCAATATGATGGGATACCACTACTAGCTTACTTGTTTCCAAGTACTTTAGAGAAACAAGGGAGTATAGGAGCCACAGAAGTAGTAACGGTTCTCCACACAGGTTGAGGCATCTCTCACTTTCTTCTACTGACAGCAGATTCTCTGTCTGCACATACTTCCCTTCCAGAAGCAATTACTTGGATAAGGTTGCATCAGAAATTCCCATGCAGACCTTTCTGAGATTCAGAAAACCGCTGCTCATTTGTGCTCCTGGCCGGAATAGTTTTCTCCCAAGGGTCACAAAACACTGAACCAGATAGACTTCGCTAAGCTCCTGGTGGGTAAGGCATGCGACAGAGATTCTATTCCCTCTTCCACGCTTCCTTTTACTTCTGTCCACACCACCAATGTAGGGTATTGGGCTGAATATTTTGGATACCCAGAACATACAAAGGACACAAGAGCAACAAGTCAAAGCATAATAGTCGCACATTAGAAAGAGACAGGCACTGATTGTAACCTTTGCTGACATCAGTTGTACTCTGCAGAGGCATAGCACAGTACAGGACTAGGGGCAGAAGTGTTTCCATTTTCTTCTTCTCCTTCCCTATAATTTCATGCCTCCCTAAGCTATAAATGGTTTGTTGTTATGAGACTGACAAGTCTTGGTTGTACATTATAATTGTAATTTTTACTTTACATGCACACACTTGTAACTCTTACAATTATAACCATTTAGAATAGACACTTTATATTTTCAGTGACTCAACAGTAGACTGAAAGCAAGAGAGATGGAAAACTGAAATAACTATTAATACAGCCAACTATGAATTAAAATAAATAATTGAAATAATTATTGGCACATTGATAATTCCTGTGACTAATGTAAGAGATGTTTTCAGGTGCGAGTTACGATAAGACACCAAGCTGCAGAAAGCAAGTCTGACATTCCCCAATGAAATGTCAAACTTGGCCTGACTTTTATATTTACAAGAAGAGAGTTTTGCAAACTAAGGGTTATTTTCATTGGAATTATGCTTATGAATTTACAGAGAAATTCAAATGTATTCATATCCAAGTTGAGCTCTGAACTGGATCCAAAAAACTGAAATGCCCCCCTACATGAAAAAAAATTGAAAAGCTTGATTTGAATTCCAAACACTAATATCAAGGATTGCAGGCACTACTAGTAAGGAAAAAAAAACTGACTAAAGCAGATAAACCCAATATTAATGACTGAATCATTAGTTTGGGATTTGTGTTGCTTCCTATTCATGTTTGCTTTTAAGGAGTTTTGCATGCTTCTCAGTGAGGAGAGCCTGGAGATCACCTCACTTTTTTCCTTCTCCATCTCTCACTCTCATCAAGATCCTGACTGGGATAAAACTGACACAGGAGGGAGCTCTCATCACACCAGCCAAAGGATGAGGAGCTGAAGGGACTGCCAATTAACTAGGTTAAGGGATAACTCTCCCACTGCTTTTAGCAGAGGACAGAAATCTGTCATAATAGCTGGTCTTGTGTCACAGTTACTCTTCCATTATTCCTGACCATCCCAGAGCAGACATTTTTAGCTATATTATTATAAATCAGTTAGCACAGTGGTGCATCCTATGGCTTGCAGAAACTTGTCATGGGTCTCCTCATGGGTCTGGAAATTTGGCACTGGGGAGTGATGGCAGTGTAAATTGCTGTTCCCCTGCCAAGTTTCTAGATTCTCCCCCTGTGGGGAGCCCCATGGGCTGGATGATGTGGTCCTGTGAGCTAGCTGTTTCAGTGTGTGGTTGGACTGGCATGCAGGTTGGTCCAATGCATAGTTGGATCCAGGTAAATGGGATAATATTCCCAGATCTGACCTGAGGAACAGCCCTGCATATGGGTTCTAGCCAATGGACTCATCCACCTCCAGGGACTCATCTAGCCCACAAGGCCAGATAGGTTGAGCACCATTGTTTTTGCATATTTGGACCCAAAGGTTACCATCAGGGATGGGGTCCCACTGTCCCAAGCACTATTGAAACACAAAGAAACAGTTTTTGCTCTAAAGAACTGTGTTTAGGGATTTCAGGTCTTCAGCAGCTAAATCAAGTGCCTCAGTCTCACTGACCCAGGAAAATATACTTCCAGCCTAAAACTTTCCCTCTGCAAAATGGAGTTTTATTTTTTACCTAGGAGAATTTCTACAATCTTTGATTTCTTCTCAGCCTGAAGAAGGATGTGTGCGCCCAAAAGCTTGCAAAGAAATAATTTTTTAAATTTTTTTAGCTGGCCTAATAAAAGGTATCACATCCGAACCAAGACTTTTAAAGGTTTGTGTTTCACTCAGCCTCACTGAAAAAGAGAAAGACTAGGACTGGGAATTGAGGAAATCAGGTCCTAATTTTTTTGTTAGATGGCACTGAAGGGTATTTGTGGCATGCCCATAGACCTAGCGTACTTCACTGTGTTTTTAATAATAATCTTTAAGCAAACACCAGATATAAAAGGAGATACAGTGTTTTTAAAGCTAATGTTTTTTAAACCTGATCCCAAGAAGAGGATAATGTATTCTGAACTCAGATTCCCTTGGGAGTACAATATTTACATTATCTTCTACTTCCTAACTTTTTGCAAAAGTCAGTCTTCAAGAGGACACTTGTACCTTTTCCTCGTATGACCAATGGCTTGAAAGTACCACTTTCTTTTAGAGGCAGAAGCCTATTGGGGTTTATCTTTTATGGTCTAGCAAACAGGTACATATATTGTGTCCAAAACAATACTAGCTGTTATCCTACTGCCAAGCATAGGAGAAAACAAACAAACAAAAAAATTAAAAAGAAACCAAAAATCCCTTTGGTTCAATAATCTTTTTCCCTCCTGGTCTTCTCCATGTCTTTGAATACTACTGCTCATCTACAGAGGGATCGCCTTGCTGTCTATCATAGGAAAGATCATTGCAAGAACCCCTGTGAACTGCTTGCTTCCACTTGCTGAAGAGCTCAGTGTAGGTTTAAGACATCAAGAGGTACAACTGAGATGATCTTCACAGCTTACCAGCTGCAGGAAAAATACTGGGAACAATATAAACCTCTCTGTGTGGCTTTCTTTGACCTCACACAAGCCTTCTACTGTCACCAAGCAATGTTGCAGATGCCCAGTGAAATTTGTCACATTCTTTGCTTCTTCCATGACAGTATGTGAGTGCTGGTTCTCAGTAACAGATCTATCACAGATCCCTTTGAGGTTAAGATGGGAGTTAAAGCAAGGCTGCATCATTGCTTCAACACTCTTCTCGATACTCATCATTATTCTTACCCAGAGCCAGTGGAGAAACTACCCCTCTGTCTAAACAAAAAAGGTGCATTGAGCTATTTTAGAAAAAGACCTACTAGTGAGAAATTGTTTTACTCTAGAGGAAATATGGACATGAAACTCTTGTAAAAATCTGCCTTTTATTACTGTTACTAGCCAATTGCCTGTCAAGAATGATGTGGGGGGAGCAGGCAGGAACAGAGGCCTGCGTCCCTCTTCCCTCTCCCCACCTCCGCCTTGGGTCAGGGCTGGGGCCATTCCCCCTCTCCCCCGACACCGCTTTGAGCCATAAGCCCCCATCCCCTTCCTGCTGCCCTCCCTCCCCTGTGTAGGGCACTGCCAAGACAGCCAGTCAGAGCACGAATAAAGCATTACAGACAGACAGACAGACTTGGGCTTTTATAATATTAGAATTATGAATACATGCAACTGATGTTGCATACTGCCTTCTATGACATTATCCAGCAGCACTGTGAAATGCAATGGACAATCTGAATGAAGAAAAAAACAAAGGTCAGTTGAGAAGTCTGTTGATAATACTGAATGATCTTTCAAAATGAAAGCTAAGACCCGACCATACTTTATTACAGTTAATGGGTAAGGTTCTATGTCACACCTCTACAGTCTTTCAAATGTTACCCCTGTCACACTGTATGTGCTGTTTTACTGCAACAAAAAGCAAGTGTTCACACCTGCATGCTATTTGCCTCACCATAAAAATAGCTGCAGTGATCTGTTCACCCTGTTTTCTTCCAAGGGACCATGGGTGTTAGGACCATGGGATTTGAACCTGATGATGCTGGGCCAGCTGTGCCAATAGCGATGCTGGCCCAGCCACCCTGGGTTTGAATTTCCATGGTCCTAGCAGATTGTGGGCAGAAAGAATGGCTGGCTTTCTGATACCTGGCCCAGCTAGTGAGCCATCAGGTAACTCTACAGGGTCCCTACTACTGCTGCTGTAGCTGCCAAAGCTCAGGGTCTTGCCAGTGCTCTTGCAGCAATAGAGGTGCCATGGCAGCAAATCACCACCACTGCTGCCAGAGCCCTGGGAAAAGCTAGGGTTCTGACAGGGGCAGTGGGGCATCTCCACCAAATGATCAGCCCTTGCCACCTCAAGAAACCCTATCAGCCCTTGCAGCCAGCAGTGACTGACAAGATGCAGTGGTAGCAAGGGTTGGTCAGGTGGCAGAGATTCCAGCTTTGTAATCACCTGATTAGCCCTGGCTGCTGTGGGCAGATACTGGATAAAGATGAGGCTGCTTCCTCTATTTTTCTGAATATAGCACCTCCTTTTCTTTTTTCAAGCTCAAGCTATCTGGTGCCTAATTCATTAATAGATTTTAGAAGACCAGCAGTGCATTTTTCAATGATTTTATTATTAATTGAAGAAAAAACAAGCCAGCTCTACATAACATACTTAACAAGGCAGTCAGTTCCTGTGGGTTCCTGTTTATGTCTTTTATGGAAGACTCTTCATATCAACAACTCTTTATCCTAAAGTGTTACAATTCCTTTTACTGTGGCTGCTCATCCTAACCCAATGCCCTCTGATTCCTCTGATATCCTGAGCAAAATGCAGAGGATCTAGCACTTTTGGTATTTATCTTAATTTTTGTGACATGATCTAATTACAGACATCCAGTGATGCCCTCTAATTACCAGTGGAAATGAATACTGAAAGATGCCCCTTGTCTTCCAGAACTTCCCCCACCATGACCTTTTCAGCATGTCTGTTCAGGGTAAGTTTTTGACATATGATACCATCTTTAGATATACAGTAATATACAATATGTACCAGATGTACCTGTGATAAGTCACTATACTACAGGAAATAAAAGGAAACATGATAAGGGAATGTAATGGATGCATTTAAAGGAGGAAGAAATTTTAAAACAGCAGAGCTAGGTCTCAGCAATGTCACATTACAGATTAAGTTATAAAAGGAAAATAATATTCCCGTGAAAAAGATTACATTAGATTGCATGCTTATGACACTAGGTTTACTACAGATAAAAAGCCATCATGAAAATGCAGTATATTTTATATACAATCAATTGGCAGTGACAGTCACTCAAACAGCACAGTACACAAAGAGCTGCTTATGTTCAAATAAACCTCAGTAACACTAAATCTGCATGGCCCAATTAGGGTCATTTAATGTGTTTCACTGACATACTGCACTGTATCCTGCTAATTGGAAGCTGTGGAGCCAAAGATATGCAATTGGTTGTATAGTTCTATACACAAATTTTGTCATATGTGATGCTAAAGGCAAACCGAGTATTTCTTTTCTTCCAACTTGCCTATTGTGACATTTATAAACAGGAACCTGGCAGCATGTCAGTGGTGCAAACTGATTTCCTTTTCTAAATACAATTTTAAAAAGCAAATAAACAAGGTTATGTCTGCTAATGAAACATTATATGCCATGCTGGAGCTAGTTTTTCTAAATTTATTTTCTTGAGCAGATGGAACACTACTAAACACAAAACAACAAATCCTTTTATAAAGAACATGTTTGCATGAAAATATATTCTCTATACATTTTATTGAAGAATAAACTCTTTTATACCTACAATATTATACTAAGGGCTCAATCATGGTCCTATTTAGATCACTGTAAACAATGTAGTTTTGCTATGGATCTAAAACAGGACTTGCTCATGTAAGAAGCAAAGACATTTGCTAGCATACTTTTATTTGTATTGCACTAAGGCCCCAGCTAAGATCAGGACCTTATTGTGTTAAGCTATATATATGGACAGAGAAAGAGAGAGAGAATACTTGCCCCAGTGAGTTTAGAGTCTAAATAGCCCAGACAGACCAACTGCAGTTAGGGAAA
>NW_005842194.1:115293-140597 GCF_000455745.1 Alligator sinensis
AGGGAAAGTGATTTGTCAAGGGTCAGACAGTAGGTCAGTGCCAGCATCAGGACTAAACTGACTTCTACTCCTGTGAATTATCCACTGAATTATACTTTCAGTCTATACAAGAGCATCATAGTTACTTTACTATAAGTTCAGAATTGTGAAAAAAATAGCCTTCTTAAATAATTTAAGTTCTAACTTGTGATTTTGCAGTCACGGTCTGCATTTTTAGAAAACTGATTGTGCATATAAAATAGTAGCTCAACATGAATACGTCAACTTTGCATAGAAAAGTGGCTCCCAAATTTAAAGTCCAATCAGAGAGTGGCTGAAAATTTGGCTTCCCTTTCTTCTTTTGTGAGAAGTTTGGTTTTATCCAATAAGCTATACAAGTAGTCCTCTAGGTATTGTTATTAGGCTACAACCACCAGCTGAAGACACCATGGTTGTCAATGTTATGTAAACAATGTATACAGTGTCTTAATAGCAAATTCACAGGAGTAGTTTTTTGGCATTTAGCTTATTCAATTTTGTTTAAAGCTCCTTTGACATTCACGTAACTGATTTCACTGACAAAAGTTATAGGCATCATGCATCAGTTACATCAATGGCTACTTGACTGTGCACAACGGCCAGAACAGTCTTCAGCTGAAGGGCTGGATAAAACAATGCAAACTACAAAACATATCCAGACCACATGATGATTTTCCATGCAAGCAGTTATGCACAGGAAAATCAATAAATTTAACTTTTCTGATACAGGGCAAGTGAAAATGTTGTACCCCATAATAAAATGCTCATATTAAATATTGTCTTGAGCCCTTGTGGCCATAACAGATTTGGTGGGACTGGCTGGATGAAGCAAAATGAGCCAAAACAAGGAGTGGATTGGGAGGGGGCGGGGGTCAGGGCAATGGTAACCCCAAAATCCAATAACATAACAACAGGTGGGTAACCAGGGCTTTCTAAGGCAGGTTGCTGGAATGGAGCAACAGAGTTCCTCACTCTCCCGTCCCCCTCCTTTCCCATACCCCACTTCCCTTCCTGACTCCAGCTCCAAGCTCCAGCAGCAGTGCTCTGCTACCCATATGGGATAGGATCAGTGACTAGAAGTTTCTGCTGTGAAAGAGAGATATCACTTCCTTTTTATGCTAAAAATTGGTGTTTAAATGACTGTTGACATGTATCAGTGGCAAAATAGGTAGACGGCATCTCCCCCACACAGCTCCTGGGCCTCCCATGTGCCACCACCACCACCCAAGGTACAGGTACTGGCCAGTTACAATTCTGAAAAAAAACCCAACATTTAGACTGCTTAGCTAAAGTTCAGAGTCAAAGTATTGGATTGGCCAAAGAACTAGGAAGGAAGCGATGTTCCTAAGAAGTGAATGAGAAAGGCAGTTATTGCTCATTCCCTGGGGCACCAGGAACAAGTTTGCTCCCTGGCCAGCTTTATGCTGCATCAAGAAATAGAGTTTAAACCAACTTGCTGTTGTTGGTTTGCAGGGGAAAAATAAGCTTACTTACTACACAATCTGGATTAAACTTTTAGAATCATGAACAGAAATGGGAGGTATTCAGGTGAAATTACTACTTTTTAGTCAAAAGTAATGGTGATTTTTCAATGTTTGGGTGCAGGCAGGTGACTAAATTATCTAGGTTTAGGCAAACGAATGGAAAAATGCTTATAAAAATAACTTTTCTCAGCTAGAGGTACTGTCTGTCATATTGAATGAAATAGTTTGAATGTTTGTAAAGGTTGCCCATTAGCCAGTTTCAGGAAGAAGATAGGATTTATCTCCTTATCTAGCTCATTGTTTCGGAGCTACGTGCGAAATGTCTTGACTTCACTTAAAGCCTTAATTTAAATTGTATCTTTAGAAGTTTTTTACAAAGAAAGCAAATATCCTGAATTCCGAGACATCAAAGCCTAAGGCCTTTTAACCAGACTGGTAAAAAAAAAAAAAAAAAAATGATATGGAAGCCTGTAACTTACTGTCCCAATTTGGAGGTGACTTCACTTGCAGAACAACGAAGGAAGAATCGCAAGTGTAAACTCGGATTAGATTGATCACCTAATCCAACCTCTCCGTGAACACGAATCTCTTAGTTCACGCTGAAGCCGCGGAGCACCTGAAAGGGACTGAAGGAAGGGGACGTAGTCCTATCACTGGCGAGCCCAGCTCATTGAATCGTATTGCTGAGGCCAGCCCATTGAACCGTACTACTGAGGTCAACCCATTAAATCGTACTACTGAGGAATGAAATTATATTTTGGTATTTGGCTTCTCGGAATTCTAGGATTGTAAGTATATTATGAAAAATAATAGTATTGATTCAAATTTAACTTTTAGTTGTAATTGTAGTTGTTTTTGTAACACTAATTCTTATAGCATTGTTTGGGAAGGAAGTGCATTCAGAGCATTGTTTCTGATATATGTAATTATTGTGTTTTTAATGTTTGTGGTGTTTCTTAAAGCTAATCAGTGTTATATACGTAGCAAAGAGTTTTAAAATAAAATTGTGTTGTATAAATTAAGTGTGTAATCATTGTGAAATCATGCAATCAGCTAACTACTCCCCCCCAGCCAGTGCATCAAAACGAATCAGTAAATTGTGTGGGATTTTCTCTATTCCATAACCCACTAGAGACACTGTCCTAGGAGGGGGTCCTTGAATGCTTAACAAGTAGAGCAAGGATTGAACACAGACAAATTGATCTGAGAGAAATGTATGTTCTATGCACCTGATGTTATGATAGAGGTTTTTGTTTCAATAATAGAGTTGTGTCACCCTCAGAGTTAAATATAAATACACTGAAATATATCTTTCTGCCTGAATATGTTAGATCTATGATTCTTACCTTGTTTTACTATAACTGAGATTTAAAGGGGAAAACATTTCTATGTGTCTGCTTCACTTTTCTGTGCGTATTTAACATCCTTTTGTATACATCTGTCACTTCTTGCCTGTATGATGCTAGTAGGTACAAATCTTCACAGAGTAGAAAGGGGTAGAACATGAGGACAAAAAAGGGGGTAGATAGAGCATACCCTGGTTCTGGGATGATGCAGGTTAAACTTGCCCAACCACCCCTTTAATCTTCATTAAGAGAGCAGAGACAGTATAATAAGCAGTATGGAAAATGCATTCTCCTAATGGTTGAAATGTGTGCCAAGAAATTTTCTTTTGGGGGAAAAAAGGAATTTCAAAAATTCAGATTGAATTGTGGATATACTCATTCTTTAACAGCAAGTAATGAGAAAGACAGCAAGACAGGAAAAAGATCCTAAATACAGGAAACACATACTAGGAACAGGGAAATACCCAAATGAAAAATATATGATGCAAGTAAAACAACTATTCCAACTCCTTTTTTAATCCTAGCAGAAAGTAATAATACTTCAGTCCAAGAAGATTATAGCCCTGAAGTTTGGAGGAATAAAAGGTGGCAATGACAATCTGAAAAACATGGAACCATTTCTCTGATACACATAGGATTAAATTCCAGCCCTCTAGTTTATGGGCAACTTCTAGGAAATACAAGAGAAAAACTTATGGCAAATCTTGTTGTTTCCAGTGTTACTGAGAGTAGTGACAGCCAAGAGAAAGAAGAATTCTTGACTTATATCAGTAAAGAAATAAACATAGCTTAGAGCAGAGGTTTCAAGTAAAAGTTTGAACAAAGAGGATAGGAATATCTCTTTGATCAGCAGGGTGTCAATTTAGAAGGTTTATCATTCTTATCGTTCAATGCTGTGGCTACTATTCAGAAAAGAGTATGCGTGCAGTTTACCTAAGGCCAGTCATGATATGTTTAGCTTCAGGCTTAGGCATGAAAGAGTGAAATGCCACTATGGCCATAATGAATGCCATACTCCTAGTCTGAGAGACAACTGACAACAATATAGCTAATGCAGGCAATTCTAGTATTGCTTTTCACAAGCTTACTCTGAATTAAGGTTTGGTTGAAGAACAATGCTTATAAAAGACTCAGAATAGTGTTGCTTGGAACCCCTTAGTTTTTTGCAGTTTTGGAGTCCTATAGTTTGCACTTGATTAGCAAAAGATTCGTTCTGGAGACTCACTGGATTATACTGTCTGAGCGTAATGGACACAGATTTCCCATTAGGTACATTCCAGGGAATTATGCACGGAAAAATTCAAAATTATGCAAAATGAATTACTTTTATTTTATTATTATTTTTTTTAATTAATTTATTTTTTTTACAAATTAAACTAAATATAGCACTATTTGAACATTTGTGGAGAAGTTGTGAATGCGAGTGGGGGGGTGTGGGGGGGGTTGTTGGTGGCTATGGGAGTATGTGGGGTTTGTGGGTGGGTATGGGCCTCCCCACCACATGCATCTCCCTCCATGGTGCACAGCCCCCACTGCCAGCGGCTCAGCAGCAGCAGGCAGTAGACCCTTGGGGTTCTCATGGCCATGGCAGGCAGAGCCACCAGTGGCACATGGCTCTGGCTGAGTCCCAGGAGCTGCACATGGCAGCATGGAGCCAGCCCTCTCCGGTCTGCTGGCGCATGCCTTTGGATCAGATCAGGCTGTCTCCATGCCAGTACATGGGGCTCATGACACTGAAGGCAGAAGCTGTACACCATTGAACCAGACAGGCTCCATGCCTCCTTGTGGGGCTTCCAGCACTCCAGCAGGAAGCCTCATGTGGAGGTCTGGAATCGCGTGCCATTGGGCCAGGTGGGCAATGTACAACCACATGCAGCTTCCCGCTGGAGTGCTGGAAGCCCCATGTGGAGGTGTGGAGCTGGCCATCCCAGTCCCATGGCACATGGCCCACACCCACCCGCAAACACCACACCCACTCACAGACGCCCCCATGCCTACCCACAAACCCCATGCCTATCCCCCTCCTGTAGGCAGAAGCTCCCCTCCCCACTTACCAGCCATCCTGCTGCATGCCACCACACTTGGTGCCTTTACATGGGGCTCCCAGCTGGAGTGTAGGAGCCCCCTGCAGGTGGAAGCCCACCAGGGTTAAATTATGCAAAATTATGCAATCATGTGTGGTCATGCCTTTTACATGCAAAATTGCACAAGTGCATAATTGCATAAGTCCCTGGGGTGTAATTAGGAAACCACATTGAACATGATTCTTCACATGTTTTAACCAGTCTGCCATTTTCCTTGGAAAACTGCAAGTGATGCCACCTAATAAGAAAGAGTCATGTACAGACTGAATCATGTTTATAGTCCTAATTTTTAGCACTATTAGTGGCCATAAGAAGGAAAAATATCCCAGACTGACATTTCTAAAAACATTTTTTTCAAATAGATAGTTATCTAGCATATAACAGGCTAGCTAGTTTTGCAATTTACTTAGACAATTTGAGAAGAGTTAAGGGTTTACTTGTCAATCTGTCATATTCAAAATCAAAGGAAAAAAAGCAGAAGACGTTTGTGTTTCAATACAGAGTACCCTTTAGTGTGGATGATTACATCTGAGGTTTCTAATCTACAGTTGTGCAATTGTGATCTACAATTCTAATCTACAACTGTTTTACATCCAAGTAGCTTTTGTGAAGCTAAAAATCAGTGAGTTTGGATTGTGTCCACTGAAAAGGACCCTTGATGTTTGCTTACAAATATATAAAACCAAAGAAAACCTTGATAAAATAAGCAGCTCTCTTAATTAAACCCAAACCACAAGATCAGAAATTTCAAGATCTCTTGACAGTGTCTGGGGTATTTGCACAAGTTTACCTTTCAGAAAAAGACTGGAAAACTACAAGACCAACAAGTTTTGAAGTTCTTGTTTCTGAATTAAAGTTTGTTTGGTTTGTTTTAAGAAAGAAATATGATACAATATGATAGTTAAACAACCAGAGCAAAGAGTGCTATAATCTATGGAGTCCAAAATTGCACAAGCTTACCTTTCAGAAAAAGACTGGTCAAAAGAAAACTACAAGACCAACAAGTTTTGAAGTTCTTGTTTCTGAATTAAAGTTTGTTTGGTTTGTTTTAAGAAAGAAATATGATACAATATGATAGTTAAACAACCAGAGCAAAGAGTGCTATAATCTATGGAGTCCAAAAAAACTGAATATTGTCCCTGAAAAAGGGACAGACAAAATACTATCCTACAATACTTTGTCTGTCTCTTCTTACAGTAAACATCACTAACGCTCCTGGAGAGGGGTTGACCTTGCCAGCCAATTACATTATGCTAATTTGTCTGTTACTATAACTCCTGCAGTGGCATTCACAACTCAAAGTAGGACAGAGATTTATACTGTCTCACACAAGCAAAAGACTATGAACATTCATTGCTCGCACTCTCTCTCCCCTTCCTTCCAGTTATGGATCTACATGACCATATGTACATAAATAGTCACTGTACTTTCCAAATGATAGTTATTGCCAGGCTATTCTACTTAGAGGACATATCCAGGTGCTACTTTGCCCTTCTAATAACAGCTTTCCTTTATCAAAGGAAAAACATGCTCCTGGGAATGTCTGTTTTCTTACAAAAATGAATGGTTTCTTGTACACTTTGAAAGTATCACTAAAATTTATTAGCTTGTTATAGCAATGTCGTACTAGCATTTGTCATGCATAAAAGCACAGGGAGCTTCAATATGCTAAACTGTCTATATTTTATTAAGATGAGTATACCTAAAAGGTGTCATTTTCAAGTACCTAAAAGGTTTTGTTCCAGATCTAGGCAATGGTTTAGGTCGTGCCTTATTTTGTTAGAGTTGATTCAGTCATATCTAGTATTTGCAGCTGCAGTTTTCAAATAGATCCAGAGAATTCGATGCCCACCTTCCACTGAATTTCAAATGGTGTTTGTATACTCAGTTTCCATATGCTCCTTTGAAAGTCATAACCTATGTCTCATTTTGACCATAGACATGAAAATAAATGTAAAAATGCAGGAAAAAATCTAATTGTACTCATACGTCATTAGAATGTTCCACATCTTACTAAATGTGGAATTGTGGTGATATTACTAACGATAAATATACGAGTACAGTAAGGGCATAGAGTCCAAAATCAGAGGGCTAAAACATAAGGGTAACAAAAATGTTCTCTAAATTAGTTGGAAGTAAAATGAAAAACAAAGGATGTATAGGCCCCCTAATGAATATGAAGGGAAAGCTAATAATGGGTGGAATAGAGGAAGTACTCAATTTAAGAGTATGAAAAGAACATACATTAGATATTTTCAGATTATCAGGGCCTGATGAGATTCATCTTAAAATAGTCAAAGAATTGGCTAAAGTAATTGCAAAGCCAAAATTTCAAATATATATTGCCCATCTTTGAAAAGAAAGAAAAAGAAGAACCCAGGGGATTATAAACCAGTCTAATATTGATACCTACAAAGATCCTAGAACATATTATCAGACAATTGATTTTTAAGCATCTGGGAAATACAAAGTTATAAGCAAGGTTTCTGGGTTTCTCTGTTTAAAAATCACAAATTATCTGATTAAAGCCCCCAAAACCTGTGTTGGTGGCCCTCACTCCACACCCACAGCCTCCTGCACCCCCCAGCCCTATTGGAGGGGGCCCCAAGCTTCCAGGGCTATGGGTCCAGGGACCCAGGGTTGCAGCCTGCTCCTGCCCCCAGGAGTGTCCAAGCCTCAGCTGCCACCTGTGACAGGCAGTGGTCGCTGAGGCCTGAGCGGGGGGCCAAGCATGAAGCCTGGCTCCCCCTCCCCCATGGGCAACATGGCTGGAGTGGAGCCCATGGGTAGGGATGGATGCAGGATGGTGGCTATGGGCCTGGGGCTCCCTGCTCTCCCACCAGGGGCCTCTGCAGCCCAGCAGGTAGAACCTGGCAAGAGCAGGGCTGGGAAGCAGAACGGGGCTGGGAAGCTCGGTGCTGCTGCTGGGAGCCCCATGCTGCTATGGTGATGCCCCCTGCCCATCTGGCAGCAGTGGGAGCCACAACTCTGTGCTGCCACCCCTACAGCAGCTGGGCAGGCAGGGGGCACCTTACCATGGCATCATGGGGCTCTAAGTGATGGCACTGAGCTTCCCCACCCTGCTCTGCCCTAACATGCTGGGTCCCACCTGCTGGGCCACAGAGGCCCCTGAGTGGGAGGGCAGCAGGGCAGGGAGCCCAAACCCACAGCTGCCAGCCGACATCTGTCCCCACCCTATGCACAAATCTGGGAGGAACATGCCCCCATGTACCCCCTGGGAGTGTGCACAGCAGTGGGGAGCCAGCCCCCCTGCCACCACCCCCAGATGAGCCACGCATAGCTCCATCCTGCTCTCTGCCTGGGCCCTGCACCCACACATTCTGGCCCTGGGCTCCAAGCTCCACACACTGCCCTGGCTGGGCCAAAGTCCCAGCCCCAGCCCCGCCCAACCCCCTCCCTCACTTTGGGGGCCTCAAGCCCCCCTCCCCCAGACTTACCTATGGAGAGCTGCTCTCCAGGCTGCCTGGCTCCCATGTGCATGTGTACATGCACACATGCATGTGGCACTCCCTGCCTGATCACCCTCCTCCCACTCCCTCTAGCCCCTTGCAGGCTGGAACTCTGCCAGCCTGCAAGGGGAAACCTGCCATTTTCCATGTTTTTCTCCTTTAAAAGGATAGAATATGGGTTTTTCTCCTTAACTGAGAAAATCCAGGTTTTAGTGTGTTTTTACATGGTGAACAGAAAACCCAGATCCCTGGTTATAAGGAATAGTCAACATGGATTGGTAAAGAGCAAACATGCCTGCCTAACTGGTCTCCTACTAGGTCCCATGGATGGAAGCAGCAATAGAGGTGATATGCATGGACTTTGACTCCTGTCTCTCATAACATTCTCATAAGTAAGCTAAATAAATATATTCTGGATCAGTGAATCTCAACCAAGGTGCCACAGCACTTTGGGGTGCCTTGACATGTTTCCAGTGGTGCTGCAGGACACCAAGAAATGTTAACACTGTTAGGTGTACACACACAATTCACAAGATAAATTTTAAAGTTCTAATGAGGATGGTGATCAATTGTTCTGTGTCCACCAAACACACAACAAACAGTAATGGGTGTAAATTGCAAGAATTGCAACTTCCTTGCAAGTTTTAGCTTAGGTATTAGGAATTATTACTATTTCCTTATGATAATAATTTCCATGTATATATTTTGTATATTTAAAATGTACACAGAATAAACTAAGGCTTTCTTTCCATCTTTGGGTTCAGGGGATACTAGTCCGTTTGGCTGCAGTGCCTTATAAAATTACTAATAGTAATAGATTGCATTACAGCAGTATTTTGTATAGCTAAGAGAATGTTATGCCTTTGTCTTTGCAGCAGTTAAAAATACAGTAGCAGGAAAACACACTTATGTGCCAGTGTCTTACTACCTATTAGCAGAGGGAGTGAGCACATGCAAAGGCACATACTTCTGTATAAGGATTGCTTGCAAAATTTCTACCAGACCACAGTGCCTTACAGAATGCAATTAGTGCCCTGGTCCATGCTGCGAGGCAAGATTTTTCACAAGATGCTCAGGCACCTGGCAGATGAAGAGAAATCAATAAATCTCCTTTTATCCAGGAGAGGAATCCAGGTGTATGTCTGAGAGACAGGTTAACATTCCAGGTACCTGGAAGGAAGGGAAGTTATTCTTTAATCTTTCCCCTCCCCATGAATTAAGGGCAAACTGCATTCCCTTGAAGCTGTTATGTTGGATGTAGGACTTCACAGGAATCCTGCCAAGCACTCAAGTCACACCCTACCCCCACCCAACTCCTCCTACTATTGAGACTGCATTTGTGAGCTGCAGGCTCCTATCCATTACCATACAATCAGATTTTCCAAGTAAGTAGATCTGACACTGCTAGGACTGCAGCATGCTGATAATGCTGGCAGAACCCAGGATTGACTCTCGTTTTATGTCTCCTTCTTTGAAGAAAACACCAAAGTTTCCATAATCTAAGCGGGTGAATATATGGTCATTAGACAAAAGAGGACAAATCAATCCCTCGCATACCTCTATGGTGTTGAGCAGATACAGTACACTAGAGATAAACCTGGTTAAGAAACTTTTGGAAGAGAAGTGGCAAGGCCAAATATCAGATGAAAGAAAAGACTTAATGTTGTAGTCAGTGGTTCAGGCTGTTACAGTCAAGTATCAGATGAGTGCATAGTCTGAGTCATGGATAGGAGATGCTGAGCAGATTGTTGCTGCTTCCATACAAACCCTTTAAGGGCTGAGCAGCTTCTCAGCTCTTTCAAGGGATGGAAGAATGGGAGTAAAAAAATGGGCTAGCCAATCAATTCACAGGTGTATTGGATGAATCATCCTGCTGCAGGTGAGGGGGAGTACTCCTGAGTTTGAGCCCTCACATGAAGGGGAAGAGTGAGTCATATGCAGGGGGAGGATGAGTCATTACAGAGATTACTAGCAAGCTGTTACTTTTAGATCTTGTCCATATGTTCCAAATGTAACACAAGCAAATCTGGAAATGGAAAGGAATCCCTTTCTGCCAGGGAGATGTAGCAAAAATCAGAAAACAATGTTATTAGCTTGAAGACAATGATGGGATTATGAAACTGGAATATAAACGCAATCATTTTGTCCTTTTTATTTTTCCAAAGTACTAAAAGTCTCCCAATTCCAGAATAACAGAGGGGGAAAAAACTGCCTCAGATGCTCATTTCATGCTCAAGTGAACAGCAAACAGCAAAAGCAAAATGTTTGAGTCTTGGAGCCCACAAGGGACACTGTGTTTGTCCTCTGTAAGACTATTTGACTTACATGACACTTTTGCTAAAGCTCATTTTTTTAATATTGTTTTTCTATAAGCTATATGTTATATTAAATACAAATATAGAAAGTATAGAATAACTTCAGGCAAATCCAGCCTTAGCACAAGTTTCAGACACAGGTTGTTCTAAGTACATTTCTTTCTCTTCTTGTCTCATTCCGGCTAATTCTTAGTATCACTATATGCCATACTTCTGAAGTCATCAAAGGCTGAATTTTCTAGTCATTAGGAGGTAACAAACAAAGAAAACCGTTGCTTCTGCAAAAGCTTGATATCCATGTGTACACACAGTCTGTACTATTGGAAATAATTTCTCCTGGGTGCAGGTTTGGCTATGACCTGTCGGAAGTGAGAGACAGAAGTTATGCCGCAGGCCTTAGAAGTCCCAGGACTGTGCCAGAATTCAGTAGTAGGTGAAAAAAATCACCTGACAGTGTCCTGGCAACTAGCTTCATTTTAGTTGTAATCTCTATTAAACAACAATTTTGAAAGACATTTAATAAAGGAGAAGACAGCATTAACAAATTCAGTTGTTTAAGCCTAAAGGCAAGATCGCAAATGCTGTTAACTATTGGATTGACACCAGCAGACATTTGACCCCTTTGTAAGTTTATTTTTTAATTTTCCTTTTTGAAATTATCTTTATAGAAGTACAAGAGTTTACTTATACAAGTACAACTCTTCAAACAAGAGTTTAAGTCCTCAGGTCTCAAAGATCAGCATAACTCCACTGAAATCAAGTTCCTGGGACCCAGATATGGCCCATACAAAATACATAAAAGATAATATTGCATATTTAATTTCTCAGGTCTTTCATACTGTATGTATCAAGTATTCCTTCAAGGACATCAATACCGAATGGATGAATTGAGAAAAAAAAAGAAAGAAAATATTTAAGATGCAGTTGCACTAAATTATTTAATTTTGTTGACAATATAGCATGGTGTAAACCACCATGTTGTAAGAGTAATTGCCTTAGTCATAACCAACATTAATTTTTTTTCTCCAGCATGGTTACAGTGTTTATACATTCCCTATCTGTCATCCAATCATTAAAAGACAAGAAAGGGGTAAAGTGCATTGCTGAGGAACACAGATACAGTCCATCCATTTGTCCTTCTTCATAGCAAGTGACTCCCCATTCCAGTTAATAAAGAGCTCCTTGTCCCTTCATTATGCAGTGTAATCTTTTAAAGATTACATTCTTACTTGGGAACAAGCCAAGACCCAGTGGGAAATCTTCTAGTAAATTGGATAGGGAGACGATAATATGAAGGGCATTTGGATTAGAGCACATTTTTTCAGGGCATTCATATTCCTGGGGCCCTGAGGCAGGAGGGCCCCATTGTTAAAAGGCCTGCTGTCTAGATTCCTTTCGCCGCCATGTTGTTAGGATAATGCTATTCAAGTAGGAGATACAGATTAGCTGTTCTTGAGATGGCACAAAAGGAACTGAATATTGAAAAACAGAAACCCAAGCAATTTAAAAAAAAAAGAAAATCTAGAAAAATCTTACAAACATTTATTTAAAAAAAAAAAAGATGGAATTTTGCTTTTAAAATTGCATTTGACATTTCAACAACACTACTACTGCCAAAAGTAAGAATATACTCATTTTGTCCAGATTGCCATCATCACCAACTAAGATACTTTCAGGATGTTGATTTACACCTGTCATGTTTTTGAGGGGTTACAAGATACAGGCAACCCCCGCTTAATGCTGTTTCGCTATAACACTCGTTTAAAATTGATACCTGATTTCTCTTAGCGCTCAGTGAGTTTCATTATAACACTCACGGTCACTGTCTTGAGTCATTAAAAACAATTGCAATCGCCATCTTGGGTCGTCAAATACTTTCAGTTTCACTTAACACTCGATTTTTCAGGAACCAACTAAGAGCACTAAGTGGAGTTTGCCTGTACTGTATTTTCTTGCATACAACATGCACCATTCCAAACCAAAAATCACTCCCCCTTCCCAGCTGGACTGTGTATAGTAAGCATGGAAACTGATTTTCTGTCTGGAATACAAGCATTTTTCTGTTTTGATTCTTGCTCCACAGTGCAGCAGCTATGGCATTACCATTCAGGCAGGTGAAGCAATCAATTGAATTAATGGCTCATTGACTCATTGTTTTTCACTCAAGAGGTATTAATGATTGCCTATCCTTTTTAATGGTCTTGATGTTCCATTAATAAAGTTAGCCTTCCATAGGGCAATTCTGCTGTATGCTAGCTGCTTCTGGTCTCTCTCTTCCTATTTCATAGCCCTCGAGGCTCTTTAGCTCTTTTCAAAATCATGGATCCATAAATGGAAACTAGTTTTTAGCAGCAGCCAGGGTTTCAGCTTTAGTTAAGTAAGAAACGGAGGGTAAGTCAGATAAAGATTAGGCTTTGTTCCTGCTCTATGCATCCATAACTGAAAAAAAATCTTTTTTTCTTCATTCTCTCTTTCAAAAACAAGGTATTATATCCCGGGGTATGTCATATGTGAGAGAATATGGTACTTTGAAAGTATTTTCCCCCACCCACTTCATAGAATCATAGGGTTGGAAGGAACCTTTGGAGGTCATTTAGTCCAACACTGTGCCTGAGGCAGGATCATCACTATCTAAACCATTCCATAAAAATGTGCATCTAACTGATTGCTAAAACTACACAATCGAAGCACAAGGAGAGTCCATCCTGTCCCGAAGGAAATGCAGTCAGCGGGCTGGGGTGCCCCCTTGGCTCAGTAGGGAACTTTTAGAACTCCTGAAGCTAAAAAGAGAGGCATACTCCAGATGAAAAATAGGAGTCATCACCAAGGAGGACTACACAGCCCTAGCCTGCATCTGTAGAGAGCTGACCAGAAAAGCCAAGGCAGACACCGAACTCAGGCTAGCCACGGGAATCAAGGACAACAAAAAGTCCTTTTTCAGATATGTGGGAAGTCAGAGGAAGAACAAAGGCAACATTGGACCCCAGTTAATTCAAATGGGGTAGCTGATGACAGACTCAGGAAACGGCTAATCTCCTAAACGATTACTTTGCATTGGTCTTCCACTCATCCAAAGGGGTCACCCTGTCAGATAGGATGCAAACCATCCATGGTGCAGGAGATGGGACCACAATTTACATAAATCAAGTGAGGAACACCTCAAAAGGACTTGACACCCACAAGTCTGCAGGCCCAGACGGTATGCACCAAAGAGTCTGCAAGCTCCTTCAGGACATCACAGCATGCCCTATGGTAAAGATATTTGAGAACTCGTGGCACTTGGGAGAGGTACTGGAGGATTGTAAAGGAGCCAGTGTGGATACAGGCTGACCTGGACAGGCTCTCAAAGTGGGCAAACCAAAAACTGATGGCATGTAATGCAGAGGAATGCAGGGTGCTCCACCTCGGGAGGAAAAACCATCATCATACTTATAGGCTCAGCAGTGCTATGCTCGCTAGCACCATGACCGAAAAAGACTTGGGGGTCTTGATTAACCATAAGATGAACATGAGCCACCAATGTGATGCTGTGGCCAGGAAAGTAAGCCAAACTCTGGGATGCATCCACTGATGCACCCTCAAGCAAAACCAGGGACGTCATCCTCCTGCTTTACTCGGTCTTGGTGAGCCTGGAGCTGGAGGACTGCATCCAGTTTTGGGCTCTCCACTTCAGGAGGGATGTTCATAAGCTTGAGAGAGTCCAGGGGAGAGCCACCCACATGATCAAAGGCCAAGAGAGCAGGCCTTACGAGGAGAGGCTGAGGGACATTGGACTCTTCAGCCTGGAGAAGAGAAGACTCAGGGGGGACTTGGTGGCAGCCTATAAGTACATAAGTGGGGTACACCAGGATCTGGGAGAACAGTTGTTCACCAAGGCTGCCCAAGAGATAACAAGGTCTAATGACCACAAATGTCTGGAAGGCCAATTTAGACTGGACATAAGGAAAAACTGCTTTATGGTCCGAGTGTCCAGGGTCTGGAACAAACTCCCCCCAGAGATGGTGCAAGCACCTCCTCTAGACTCATTCAAATAGCATTTGGATGCTTATCTTGTGGGGATCATTTGACCCCAGCAGACTTCCTGCCAATGGCAGGGGGGCTGAACTCAATGATCTTGCACAGTCCCTTCCAGCCCCTAATGTCTATGAATCTATGAACCCTGTCACACAAGGCACAGCACCCTAACCTGCCACAGGTAAAGCAGGGGAACAATGACAGTCACTGTCCTTGCTGCTTCAAGGGTTGTTAAAATATGCTCAAGAGATCCAAGGAATTACACAATGTCCCCTGCTAGAGGGGAAGGCAAAAACCCCCATAGTCCACATAAATCTGAAATGGGGTAAGATCCTTTCCTGACCCTAAATGTGGCAATTGGCCTGACCGTGATCAGAGGTGCAAGACATAAACATAACCAGGAACTTAGGGGTCTTAGTTGCAATAGGAGCATTGGCACACCCAAGTAGAAATCCCCAGCCTTGGCTGCAGCCAATACCCAATGATTCTGAGGAAGGCAAAGAGACCTAAAAAACCCTTATATGTGTAGCAATAGTCAGGGGGAAAAAAATCCTTTCCAGCCCCATATGGCAACCAGCATAGCCCAGAAGCATGGGAAATCCCAAATACCTTCATCCTGGTCCCTACTCTAAGGACAGCAAGCATAAATAAACTATCACACCTTCTTACTGGACATCCAGAATTCCTCTTTCAATATCCCCTCTATACGTGTTATCCTAGGTTTTCATCTTCTTTCATAATTAGGTCAGATTGTGGAGCTCTGTTTACTCCTTTTCTACTGAATAGCCGTCTCCAACATTCATCTGCTTCAGGCTGCAGAACTCTTATGCTTTCCCAACAATCCATGTATATGCGGGAAAGGGAAGAGGTGGTTTCTGGGCTTCTAACTGTTGCTTTTATAGAGCACTCCAGACGTAACTCCTAGATCATCCCTAACCAATGCTTATCCAGCCTCTTCTTGAAAATCTCCAGTTATGGAGATTCCAGCCAGTGTTTCCCTAAGATGTCAATAGCCAATGCAACAGAGCCTTACGTCCTCTTTCCTCCCATATTACATGGATGCTCATCCATGATTTCGCCTATAGAGTTATTTAATTTAAAACTTTACTAGACTCATCTGCCCTTGTTTTTGTTTTTTTAAGCAAACAATGCCATGTTAATTTCAAGTTTGGGGGAAAAAACCCAAATAATGCAGATATCTATCACAAATGGAAAAAGAGACATAGATGGCAAGTGTATTTCTGGGTGCTTCTAGCAATTGAGTTATTTTTAAGAAGTAAATACAAATTGCCTATTTTTCAGAATATATTTATGAGAAATAAGGAAACTTTATTTCTTATGAAAAATTTCACTAGCCTTGTAACTCTTAATGTTAAATTCCAGTATTATATCTTTTCATGTAACAAAATACACATTTTTATTAGCATGAATAAAAGGTCTAGTTTTTGCAGTAAAAGGAGATGAGCCTTTTGTTACTAATTTTTAAATGAAAGATGAAGTCACTCAATGACTCTGAATATTAAGTTGTCTACAATACAGCAGTGACAATATATTATCAAAGTCTCCAAGCTGAAGTCCGGATTTAACAGGCTACCAGTATTCAGCAAAGCACTTACACACATGTCTAAAGTTAAGAACTACTGAAGTCAATAGAACTTAAACATGCACAAGTGCTTTGCTGATTAGGGGTAGACTTTGTCCTCACTTCAGCAAAGCATACAGACACATGCTTAACTGGTTGAGAAAGGATGCAAAAAAGAGAAGAAAATGGCAACAAAATAAAAATTTACCTGAAGGAGTTCAGGTCACTATTCAGCAAAGCAACAGTGTGAGTTCTTTTGCACATTATAAAGCAATAAGAGAAACATTCCAGGAGCTCTCTTCTCTTTTACTATATAAACCAGCATTTATACTTGACCAAACTGGAGATTCTGTTGGTAAAACGAATGTGGATGAAGATGGGGAGTAAGGGCTCTTCTGAAACCACTGAAAAAACCTGATATACTCCCTTGTATTAGAAAAACATTTAAAATATTTCAAAAGATTTATGCATGTATGAAAGGGGTATAAGAAGGGCTTTAACTGGTATTTAATTGTAATGTTTTCCAATGGAAAATTATGCTAGATGTTAAAAAAGCACCTGAATAACTAGGCCCCACATTAACATATATCTCCAATAAAATATGCAAACAACAATACTTTAAAAATAGAGAGGATGTTTAAGACTCATCTAAAACCCAAACATACAAAACCAAGGTTGATTTCCCTTTTAGGATCAAGAAGCAGCAAACAGGCCAGCTTTCAGGGGAGTTTACAGGGAAGGTCTACTTGGAGAGAGGGGCAGGAAGAGACTCACAGCAGATTTCAGAGACCCAGAGAGATGGCCAGACGACATCACAGCTAAGAACGGACATTCAAAAAGTCCCTGGAGGAAGCACTCTAATTATTGCACTTTACTTAAAGCACTGTAAGCTAGAGCAGGAGCGAACCAAAGAGACATTTGCCATTTGGTGAGGGAAGCTTGTGGAGCCTTCCCACACTGGCTGAGGTGTCCCCTTTCCTGCCACTGTCAGCAGCAGCTGGGAAAGAGATGGGGAAGATTGGGGGGGAGGGAGGGGGGGGAAATGGAGCCCACCTGCAATGTGGGCTCCCCCACAGCTTACTGGGTCAGGTCCATGCAGCAAAGGGGATCTATTCCTCCACCCCCAGTTCCTGCCATGGTGAAAAGCTGTGCATAGCTCTGAGCTGCAGCTCTTGGATGCAGCTTTCAAGAACTTGGGGGGAGAGCCCCTGTGCCATATAGCCCCCCCTCCCCCCCAAATTGCTGGGTGAGGTTGTGGGGAGGCTGGGCCAGGTCCTCATGGCAGAGGGGCTCCCTCCCCCACCCACCTCTCTTGACAATTGTAGCCAGGAGTTGCAGCATGGGGCTGCCTGGCTTAGCTTTTCACCATGCTAGAAACTGGGGGTGGGGGAACAGAGCCCCTTGGCCGTGAGAAGCCAGCCCACCTGCTCCCAAGACCCAACCCAGCAATCTGGGGGGAGGGGGGACCTGTGTGGCAGGGGGGGCTCCACTCCTCCCCACCCCCCGCATTCAGCCATGCGGAGAGGAGACAGTCTTTTCTGTCTCTTCTCTATGACAACCTAGGGGTGGGGCTGGGCTGGTGCTTTCCCAGGCAGATGAGCACTGGCTGAGGTTAGCAAGCCACCCAACGAGAAGCCCCTGGGATGCTGGGGAAATGTAACCTACCCTGACTCAGGATGGGATGTGGTACAGACATTTAATAAAGCACTCTAACCTTAAGCACTTTTGCCTGATACCACATCCATCCAGGGATAACTTAGAGCAGGATCCGCCATTTTTAAAGCACTTTATGTACTATGAATGTCTGTTCTGTTACAGCTGTAAAGCACTTTTTGCACACTTAAGATGCAATAAGTGTAACTTCTGTATAGGCCACATAATGCCAGAGCCACTGACAGCTCTTCCTCTTTTTGCACCTCTGAGGTCTCTGTCTTGGCAGTACCACCCACTGTGAAAGCTTCCATGCAGGTTATGGTTTGGCTCTGTGCAGACAGTGACTTGCAGATTCTTTCCAGTGACAGCCAGGTGGGGGAGTGCCTGTGATGTAAGCAGTGCCTTCTGGTGCTGTCCCTCAGGGAGCAGGCAAGAGAGCTACAGGAGGAGGTTGTTAAGCTCCGAAGCATCCTCTGCCATGAGGACTTCATCAATTCAATGCTGGTAGAGACTTCTAGGACTGCGGAGGAAGGACTGCTAGAAGCAACGCTAGAGAAGAAAGAGGACATGGACTCCCAGGAAGGTGGAAGCTTGAAACTTGTGACCTTTGGCAGCAAGTAAAAGTCTTAATCCCCACCTGCAGTGGCTTGCCTGGAAAACACATATGGAGTCCTAACAGCAGAGGGGATGGAACACGTCCAATTGGTGGAGGAGGCCAGGCCAGGCATCCCCTAAGTTGGCAGGACTGAGATGACTGGCATCAAGAGGAAGAGGTGGTGGTGACTGGAGACTTTCTTCTGTGGTGAATGGAGGCATCCACCTGCCAGGCTTACTTGCTCCAGGTGGTTTGCTGCTTGCCTAGAGCCTGGACTCCCCTAGAGGTGGTGCAGGCACCTACTCTGGACTCATTCAAAAGGTGTTTGGATGTTTATCTTGCTGGGATCATTTGATCCCTGCAGACTTCCTGCCTCTGGCAGGGGGGCTGGACTTGATGATCTCATGAGGTCCCTTCCAGCCTCTAATGTCTATGAAATCTATGTTATGGAAGGATTACTGAGATTCATCCAGCCCTCTGACTACTGCCCCATGCTGCTTACCCATGTGGGCACCAGTGATACTACCAGATCAAAAGTGACTACAGGGCTCTAGGTGTCAGGGTAAAGGGAACATGGACTCAGGTGGTGTTCTTCTTGATCCTTCTGATCAAAGAGAAAGGCCTCGGAAAGAGCGGGTGCATCCTGCAGATCAATGCATGGCTGTGCAGATGGTGTCACCAGCAAGGGTTTGGCTATTTGATGACAGGATGTTGTTCCAAGAAGGAGGACTGCTAGGAAGAGACAGGATCCATCTGACAAAGAAAAGGAAGTGCATTTTCACAGAAAGGCTCACTAACCTAGTGAGGAGGGCTTTAAACTAGTTTCACTGGGGGATGGAGACAAAAGACCTGAGGTAAGTGGGGGGCAGAAGACTTGGAAGAGGCACAAGCAGAAGGGAGAAAAGGGCAGGGGGGGAAATCTCATTCTTCCTGAGAAAGTAGGGCAATTGGCTAGTTACCTTAGGTGTCTGTACATGAATTAATTCATGGAGCCTTAGAAACAAGCAAGAACTGGAAGTCCTCTCACAGTCACAGAACAGAGACATGGTGGAATAGCTTACATGACTGGAGTACTGCCATGGATGGGTACAAACTGTTTAGGAAGGGCAGGCAGGGGAGAAGAGGAAGAGGAGTTGCTCTTTATGTAAAAGAACTATATGAATGCAAAGAGCTCCAGTATGAAACTGGAGACAGGCCTGCTGAAAGTCTCTGGCTTGGGGTCAGAGGGGAGAGCAATATGGGTGATATTGTGGTGAGCTATAGACCACCAGATCAGGAGGATGAAGCTTTCTTCAAAACAGTTAGTGGAAGTTTCCAAATCACAGGCCCTGGTTCTCATGGGGGATTTCAATCACCCTGACATGTGCTGAGAGGGTAATCCAGCAGTACACAGTCAATCCAAGAGGTTTTTGGAGAGAGCTGGGGACAGTTTCCTGGTGCAGGTTTTGGAGAGGTCAACTAGGGGTTGTGCTCTTGACCTGCTGCTCACGCACAGGAAATAATTGGTGGGGAATATGGAAATGAATGGCAATTTGATCAGCAGCAGCCACAAGATGACTGGGTTCAGGATCCTGAGGAAAGGAAGGAAGGAAGGAGAACAGCAGAGTAAGGACCCTGAACTTCAGAAAAGCAGACTGTGACTCACTCAGGGAACTGATGGGCAGCTGCATCTTGGAAGCCAGTCTGAGAGGGAAAGGAGTCCAGGAGAGTTAGCTGTACTTTACAGAAACCTTACTGAGGGCACAGGAATGAACCATCCCAATGCACAAATATGGCAGAAGGTCAGCTTGGCTTAGCAGAGAACTCTTCAGTAAGCTAAAACACAAAAAAGGAAGCTTACAAGATGTGGAAACTTGGACAAATGACTAGGGATGTGTATAAGAGTATTGCTTAGGCATGCAGGGATGAAATCAGGAAGGCCAAAGTGCAAATGTAGTTGTAGCTAACAAGAAACATGAAAGGTAAAAAGAAGGATTTCTACAAGAGGAAAATCAGGGAAAGTGTGAATCCTTTACTGAATTGGGGAGGCAACCTAGTGATGCCGAAAAGCCTGAAGTACTCAATACCTACTCATTCTTCACGGGCAAGATCAACTTGCAGACTACAGCACCTCATAGCAGTTTGGGGAGAAGGTGTTCAGTCAACAGTGGTGAAAGAATGGGTTAGAGACTATTTAGAATACCTGGACACATATGAGGTCATGGAGCCAGACACAATGTGCTCAAGGGTGCTGAGGGAGTTGGCAGGTGTGACTGCAAAACCACTGGCCATTATCTTTGAAAACTCGTGGTAATCAGAGAGATCCTGGATGATCAGAAAATGACAAAAATAATGCATATCTTTAAGAAAGGGAAGAACGAAGATCAGGGAACTACAGACCAGTCAGCCTCACCTCAGCCCTTGGAAAAATCATGGAGCAGATTCTCAAGGAATCTACTTCTAAGCACTTTGAGGAGAAGAATATGATTAGGAAAAATCAGCATGGATTCACCAAGGACAAGTCATGCCTGATCGACCTGAGTGCTTTCTATGATGAGAAGACTGGTTCTGTGGATGCTGGAAGAACAATGGATGTGATATACCTTGATTTTAACAAGACTTTTGATATGGTCTCCCACAGCATCCTCACAAGCAAATTAAGGAAGTACAAGTTAGATGAATGGACTGTGAGGTGGATAAGAAAACTGGCTGGATCAACAGCCTCAAAGGGTAGTAACTAATGGCTCAGTGTGTAATTGGCAGATAATATCAAGTGGAACGCCCAAGGGGTTGGTCCTGGGGCCACTTTTGGTCAATATCATCATCAGTGATGTGGAAGATGGGATGGAGGGCACTCTCAGCAAGTTTGCAGATGACACCAACCTGGGAGAAGTAGTAGATACACTAAAGGGAAGGGCTAGGATTTAGAGTGACCTAGACAAATTGAAGGATTGGGCCAAAAGAAAATAGTATGAGGTTCAATAAGGAAAAGTGCAAAGTCCTGCACTTAGAACAGAAGAATCCCATGTACTGCTACAGACTTGGGACCAACTGGCTCAGCAGCAGCAATGCAGAAAAGGACATGGAGTTTACCGTAGACAATAAGCTGACTATAAGCCAACAGTTTGCCCTTGTTGTGAAGAAGGCTAACAATGTACTGAGCTGCATTAGTAGGAGCATTACCAGCAGATCAAGGGAAGTGATTAATCCCCTCTGTTCAGCATTCATGAGGCCACATCTGGAAGACTGTGTACAGTTTTGGGTCCCCCCAGTACAAAAAGGATGTGGACAAATTGGAGAGAGTCCAGCAGAGGGGAATGAGAATGGTTAGAGGGCTGGAGAATATGACTTAGGGGGAGAGGCTGAGGAAACTGGGCATATGTGCTTTCTTCTTACTTTGTTGGTTTATTTAATACTAGCTGAAACCTGCAAAACATTTGCAATTAAGTATTTCTTTAAATAGAAGATTTTTAGTTATGCTTTGACTAAATACTTTAATGGAATCAAAACTTCTCACCCTAGAAAAGGCTACATAAAGCCGTCCATGTGTAAACACAGGCTTAGGAATATAAATACATATTTTGTCAAAAGACTTACCTTGTGACTTGTTTATAGTCATAAAATAAGACCAGAGAGGGCAGCAGGGACAGTGCACAGGGCACTGGAAGCCCAGGCATGCTCAGGAAAGCTCGGGCTTGGCAGGCTTCCAGTGCCCCATGCACTATCCCTGCTGCCTTCTCCAGCTGCCAGCACACCCACCCAAGCCAGCCCATTTCCGGGTGGTCCCAGACGATGGCAAGGTGGCAAAGATGGTGCACAGGGCACTGGAAGCCTGCCAAGCCTGAGCTTCCCAGAGCACACTGGGCTTCCAGTGCCCTGTGCACTGTTGGACCTGGTGGGTGCTACCTACAAGCTGAGGCTGCACCCACACAGCTATCACCCTGCCTGAGTAGCCCCATGGGGCATGGCCACTGCAGGGGGAAGCACTGCCCCGCCCTGCAGCTCAGGGGCTGAGTGACCTGGTGGCATCCTGTGCGGGCAGGCTCCTCTGAGGGGGAAAACCAAAAACAAAAAAAAAAAGCGGCAAGAGGCCTGATTTTTTTTCTCCTCCCAGAGCCTGCCTGCATCTCCCAGGGCTGGGGAGATGGTGGGTCGCACAGACCCTGAGCTGCGAGGGATGGGACCCCTGTGCTTCCCTCTGTGGTGGCAGTGCCCTTCGGGCAGCACCTAGCTGCTGGCACCCCACCTGAACAGTCCTGGGGGACACCACTGCTGCGACAGGAAGCACTGGGGCCCCCCTCAACACAGGGGCCGCATGACCCGCTAGCAGCTTGCTGCCCTGCTGCGGGAGACACAGGCAGGCTTCAGGAGAAAAAATAATAATAAATAATGATCAGGCCCCTTGCTGCTTTTTTTTTTTTTCTTCTCTTCAGCGGAGCCTGCTCGCGCAAGTTGCCATGCAGTTGCACAACCCCTGAGCTGCAGCAGGGCCAGTGCTTCCCTCCACAGCAGTGGTGCCTGCTGGGGCTGCCCAGGTGGGTTGCCAGCGAGTGAGTGCTGCCCAGGGGGTGCCACCACTGTGGAGGGAAGCAGCAGGCTCCTCCCTACCCCCCACAGCTCAGGGCCCACCGGCTGCTTGCCCCCTAGCTGCGGGAGAGGCAGGCAGGTTCCAGGGGTGAAAAAAAAAAGAAAGAAAGAAAAAGGATCGCGTCTCTCACCACTTTTTTTTCCCCCTTCAGAGGAGCCTGCCCGCTCCACGGCGGGGGCCTCTGGTGCTTCATTTTAGCTCTGACTCACCTGCATATCCGTTTGAAGTGCCTCAGAATCTATAATGATAATAGGCTTAGTCTGTCTGTCCGGAGCACACCAATTGGCTGTCTTGGCAGCCAATCACAATGTTTACTGAAACAACTAATCGGAGTGCTCCAGACAGACAGACAGACCGAATAAGCCTATTATTATTATAGATGCTAACACATATGTACAAAGGCATAGATAACTAATATATTCCTTTATTCATCACTGGGCTTGGCAGATTGTGTCTAGTGATCACCTCTGTCTCAGAGAATGCTTCAGCTAAGAAAAGATTTTTCTTGCTTCCCAAAGGGTGCTCACTTGAGCTAACACTTACCATATAACAAAATTTAGAGGCCACATATTTTGGCCATTATAATTGTCCTCTCAAAACTTCTAAGTGTATTCGTTTTCCAAATGTCCCTTAGGCTGGCAACCGAGATTCACCATGCCAGTTAGAAATACTGAGACAGCACTCCTCAGAACGTGCAGTCCGGACCCCCACTTTTCTCCCCGAGAGTCACCATAATTGGTCAGTAGAGCCTCAAGTCTACTGCTTTTACCCTTCTTTCATCTTTTGCTTGTAGCCAATTCATGTAGTTGGTTGCAACTGATCATGAAGAGTGCCCTATAATTTATTATTGTACTAGGAGCCCTACTTTTCCAGAGTGGGAGAGAGCAGAAGTTTCTAGGATTTAGCAGAAAATAACCCATTGTGAATGAATAGCTGTCACAGAATATGAATGAAGCTGAGAACTGCCTGACTTTGGGAATGAAGTTAAAAAAATAATAATCAGAAGCAGCAGCAGCTAGAAAGCTAGCACTAAAGGAAGAAAAAAAAGAGTGGAAAACTTCCATGATAAGCCAAACAAACATTCCTGAAGATTAGTGTGTAAATTTTTACCAAGACTCAGAAATCCCACTGACCTTCTAGAACAGGCTTCCAAACAAAATTCAACATCAAATCAAAATGGCAGTCATGGTTTTCTAATCCCCAGAGAGGGAAGAAAAAACCCACAACTCTTCGCCCATCATACACATGCTACTTTTCCTAACCTTACTGAACACATTCTTTTCCTCCTCAGGAAGATCTTTTCTTAATAATGGGATGCCACAAACTACCATTAGACAGAAAGACAGGCCAGGGGCAGAGGTGAAGGAGCTTAAAAGGGAACTACTGGGAGTTCATCTTTACTGTTTATTTTGAGACACACTTCTGATTCAAGTTGGACTATTCAAATTGCATTCAAAGGTTTAGTTCTCCTAAGAATATAAACAAAACTAGCATGGGCCAGGATCCAGGATAAAGTTTTCCTCATAATCATAAGAAAAAGCCAGCTTTTGCTTATCCTTTTATATGGTAATTATAACTCCCCTATATTGATTTACTTGATAAAAAAGAAAGAAAAAAAATTAGAAATGGTCCATTTCCACAGGGGCCGCTTTTCTAGTGCAGTCATATGTTTTATTAGGGTTTTTTTGGTTGCACTTCTCTTCTCAAATATTTTGAACCCTTTACACTAATTTTGGCTTACAGCCTTATGGTTAACAGCATGTACCCACTGAAAAGCAAGACAATAATCCATCTAGGGTTACAGAATTTTCACAGAACCAATGCAGAGCTACATCAATTTTTATGTCATGCTATGTAGAGTGCATGCATGTGGCTCTTTCCACTTTAGAGGATTAGAAGTGACCTCTCTTACTAAAATCAATAAGGGCAGCTTGCTATGACTAATAGGTTGTAGAAATTCCAAACAGACGTTTTGTAATGTTGAGTCCATTCTACTCTCTCCACTCACACCCTTCCCCCAATCATGACCCCATACAGGCAAGCAGATCTGCACTTCAGCATTTCCACTCACATGATGAACTGACACACCTACTTTTTCCAGAGACCATACCATGTCACACTCCTCATGGGTCGCCCTTGTGTCAGGGGAGGGAGAAAGCTGTTCTTTCTTTGATAA
>NW_005842194.1:140616-170708 GCF_000455745.1 Alligator sinensis
CTGCGTGCACACACATACACATGCACACACACACACACACACGCACGCATCCATGTATGCCAGTTTGTTGAGGGGTAAGGGCATAGGAGAAAGGAGACAGAGAGAAGCTGGTATAAAAATGTAGAATTTGAAATAGTTCTTTGAAATGCATACTTCTGAAGCACATATTTTCAAAACCTTCTTTTAAATCATGAGATACCCAGGTACTGCATTCTTTTTCATAGATCTATCAATTTTAGAACTTTTCTGTCATTATCTTTGCTTAGTTGTACTGCTAAGGCTCACTCTCAGAAATTGCTCTTCCAGATGCTGATCCTTTTTCTACCACAGAGTAAAGTATTTGGGCTCCTGCCTCCCCATGATTTTAAATGGCACTGGAAAACATAAATTCCTAATTAAACAGTATATAAAAGACTTAAGGTTGGTCTCTTAATCTCTTATTTTATGCTGTTCCAGATTCAGAGCATCTCAGATCAGGCTCTTCTACTTGACTATGAAAATCCTCTTACTCCCCAGGATGTGTGTGTCCAGGTTTATTTCGGGGGGGGGGGGGGGGGAAAACTTGATTTTCCTTGGGATTAGGACACAAATTAAGGCTCTTACTTATGCATTATACTTCATGGATACTCTTTCCACATAACAACAAGCATCATTGTTTATAAAGTAAGAAACTTGTCTTTTGGGGGGGGTGGGGGGGGAGGGGGGACTAAAGCAAGAACCCAACTAAAAAGCTTAAAGAGTCCCCAGAGGGGCCTACAAATAGATGGCCACTATGTATATATAGTAAAAGAAATCCAGTCATCATGAGGGCTTGTTTTAAAATCTTTTTAAAATGTCCATTTTAGCAGGAAGAAGTGTTATAAATAAAGAATAAATCATGAAATTATTAGCATTTGAATTTTGGCAAGATAATAAAAAGTGTAGGGGGATAATCAGCAAATAATAGAAAAGATCTGCAAACGAATGCACCAATTAGTAATAAATAAGTCTTGGCACTGAATAACTGCACCAATATGGATCTCATTAGAGAGCCATGGAACCTGTTCCTGCAGCAAACCTCTTCAAGCAGGGGAAGGTGAGGTAACTGAAATGTCAATGTACCCAGACCCTCATGGAGCTCTCTTACTACAGTATTGTAACCACCTGGCCCAAAATAACTACCTTATGCAGAGGGGAGGCCATTCTGTTCTTCAAAACCTTAATTGATAGGTTTCCTGTTCTCAGTTTTGTGACTTGCTTTGTTATTCCAGCTAAACAAGGATGACTGAAAATATACAGCTTGCTCATTCTGGAATTTGTTTTCTCCCCCTTCCACCTTGCTTTATTAATGATACCTCTTTAAGAGATAAATGACCCCCACACAAGTGATACTACTTAACCAGATAAATAGTTGACACACAACTAGGGAAGATGAGGAGGAGAAGAGAGAGTAAAAACCCTGTCTTATTAGACTAGAAACAGACACACAATGTTAATGCAAAGAATCAACATATGGTTCTAATAGGCTTTCTAAAATGATTTATCAGCTGTGATTAAGCCCTCAACCAGCATGTCTATCTTCATAAATTAAGTAGAAGTGCACCTTGCTCTAAAACATATCAGCAGTATCTTATTACCTAACCATATACACTACACTCTACTTACAGTTTGGCTCTGGGGAGCGAAGAGTTTGTGTTTAATAGCAGAGTGCACACTTTGAAGGAGATTGCCAAGATTTAGGAGCCCTATCTAAGAGGTAGTCTAAAAAGTCATTACAGCAAAGGTTTATCCTCTCAGCCACACAGTCCATACTGTATGGACTGAAGTAGGAACAGGCAATTAGAAAGCTGTGCTTTAAAGTTAGCACCTGATGGTATACATTATCATGCCATAATGTTTTGAAAGAAATGTTGGTATAAAATCAGGTAGGTAACAACACTTTTTTCCCCTACCCCACCACCCAGCCCCATTCTCTCTCTCTCTCTCTCATACACACATATAGAGAAGGATCTGAATTCTTCTCTGTTGCAGAAACAATGAAAGGGAACAGTAAAGACCAGTGAGCTACCGTATTATCAGAGCTTTGTGGGTTAATGGATGGATGGGTGGATTCTAATTAAAAGACACGTCCGGGTTCTATCAAGAATGTGCATTTCTAAGACTGCCTTTCTGAAGACAACGGGTGTAAACTGCAGCAAAATCATAAGATTACCATTTAGAATGTGGGGCCTAAATCCATACACCCATTCAAAACGAACCCTTTGTTTCAAAAGAAGATAAGTGAACTGTCTGCCTAAAGGAAGGTAAGATGCCACACTGGCAGCAACTAGCCTCAGAGAAATCCCATTCCTCTGAATAATTCCACAAGCTTGTGTGATGAACTGTATTGTCATGGCCATTCTATGCTATTGAACAGAAATGCAGCCCGTTGTAATACAATTCAGTAAATAAGCACCAGGACAACAATACTTTCAACAAACAGGACTCAGGTACTAAATAGGATGCAGGACCTGTTGCTAAATTCTTATACAAATCTATTGTAGCAACCATGGGAAATCCACAGGATAAGAAGAAAAAGTTAACACAAAAATACCACCTGGCAAGGAATTATGTACAGATTATACCATCAGCCTTTCAATGCAATGAATACGTACAACTATGGAAGGAACTGTTGTCTCTGAGTCCAACATTTAAATCTCTTTACGTATCTGGGTCCTAATCTCTCCAGGCCAGATTTTCAAATCTAAACTGTTAAAGATACAAATAGGCACTTAACAGGTTTTGAAAAAATATTTGACTCTCATTGATTATTCACTGCACTGGTCTGATTTCCACAGGGAGTAAACATGTAATTGCTTAGGTACTTTTGAAAATGCTGTCTGGGTAGAACTTTGTTCCTATCTGTAAGTAAAGATAAACACATTTCACAATCTCAGAAGAGTGATGTAAGGATAAATGCATTGCTAGAAGTGAGGTGGTAAGATAAAGCAACGGAGAGTACTAAACATCAATAACAATTGGAAAAACTGATATTATTTATTTTAGAGAAGAAAAGGCCAAGGCGGGAGGTTAGTAACAACCTTCAAATAGAAAAAAGGTTGTTATAAAGATGGCAATCAATTATTCTTTATGTCCACAGGGAACAGGATAAGAAGTAATGGGCTTAGCTTGCAACAAGGAAGATTTACGTTAGATATTAAAAGGAACCTTCTAACCATAAAATGGTTAAGCACTGGAACAAATTACCTAGTGAAGTTGTGGAATCTCTGTCATTGGAAGTTTTTAAGTTCACTCTAAAAAAATATTTGCCTACCATGGTTAAGACTGAAACAATCCTGCCTTGGGGAGAGCAGTCAACTACATTACCTTTTGATGTCCCTTCCAGAACCACTTCCTCTGATAGCTAAGCCATAAACCAGGAGCTAGTTAGGTTGACCATTTACATCCCAGTCCCATACAGCTATAGCTGCCTGCTCTAGACCCCTCTGGCTAGCAACATAGGGTTGGATCTCTATTCCCTGTTCCTGATCCCCCCTGGCCTATAACTCTATCTAGAGTATGCCTATGTACCTGTCCCGTATAGACCTGGAAGTTAATAAATTAACTTAGTTTATTCTTTAGGTTAGTCTTAATTTATTGTCCTGAGAGAACAAAAGAGGTTTCTTTGAAACCTTTCTTTTAAATAAATAAATAAACGCACCTTTTATTTAGGCAAATTCTGCCTTCTACAATATATGAAAAATCTCTCGGCCAAGATTACATTAGAGGAAGCTGACTTTGGAGAGGCTGAAGTGTGACTGAACTTCTTTTCTTTCAGTTATACCTGCTCAAAATGTCTCTGGGTTTCTTATTTTACAACCTAGAGAGTGCCAGATATTTATTTTTACCATGACTGTTCCATCTTAATGGACAAAAATGGTGCTATTTAGGATAAACATCCTTTAGATGCTATTTTTATAGAGAAAAAGAAGCTTAAACTGGTCTAAAGAATAAGCTGATCAGCTGAGTAAGCTAAGCTTATCCCGCTCAAATACACATCCAACATCCTCTCTTTCTTGATACATAGCCAAACTATAAATATTTACGGTTTTTAATTCTTCTTCACAGATCAGTCATTCAACCCCCAAAACCATTGTATTGGCTTATTTTCACTGGCTTCCGCCCATTTATCAATATTTTTCTAGCGGTGAAGTGTATGCAAAGGAACACAATATTCCTGAAGTGGTAATGCTTAAGCGATATTAGGGAGGGACTATTAATTTTCTGTTTTCTGATTTAATGGGGAAAGAACCACATTAAGAATAGAAACAAACTTCCTTGAGTAACAAGGCTCATACTCCCCTGGAACATGGAGGTACTAGTACTGGAAGCTTCCAGAACTGTATTATATACGGAGTTTAACACACTTCCTAGTTCTAGGTCACAGAACAGAGATTTTTAATGGTTTTCTTCCCATAAAATGGAACTATATTATTGAAACAATGTGATTCTGAACATGGCTTAAAACTCATGGACAGAGCTTTAAAGTACAGTAGTAAGAGATTCAAAACCTGAATCTCTCAGCTTCCCAGGGGAATAAACTTCAAGCTTCTATCTCCCTTGTGTAAAATGAAGTTTATTTTCTACCTAGGACCTTTACAATCTTTGAATTCTCCTCAGCCTGATGAAACGTGTGCATTCCTGGAAAATCTGCAAAGAAAGGGGGGGGGGTTTGCTACTATTTACTTGGACTAAAAAAAGATATTGCCTCTGAGCCAAGAGTTTTGTGTATATCTTTTTTTTTCCTCAGACCATGGCTACAAAATAGATTCATCAAAACCTGAATGCATTCTCCATCACATAAAAGATATTAATCTATTTAAAATGTCACCTGGAACAATGCTCAACTTATCACACTGGTTAGGTACAGATGGTCAAAAAGCCTGAAACTAAATCACTTCAGTCTTTGCAGGTTAGTCTAAGCTGTACAGATTACATTGAAACAGAAGTGAACAGGCATTTACCTTTGATTCAGGAAATGCAGCCACATGCCTTCAGTGGCTCAGGCCAGAAGGTGGGGGGTAGTAGTACAGCTCTCTGGCTGTGTGTTCACTTCCTCTTCCTGCTGCCCCCAAGGTCTCTGGGATTTGCAGTCCAGAATTACAGCAACAGGACTCTGAAGGGTTGCCCATCACTTCCTCTTCCTGCTTCCAAGTGCCTCTGGGATTTGTAATCCACAGTTGCAGCCAACAATAAGTTTGAGCAGGGGAAGGGGTATTTAACTCCCCCTCCCTGGCCCCAGATTCCAGCTGGGGTTTGCTTGGGGGGGCCTGTAGGCTGGGCTGTATCCCCAACTGGGCTTGCCCCCTCACCCCTTTGTCAGCCAGCCCACTGGCTGACAAAGGGGTAAGGCCAGCCCTTCTCTCTGCAGCAGACAGCACAGCTCAGCCCAGCACTGGAAAGCATGGTGGGATGCTGGGGACTCTGCTTTAACTTGAACCACAAAGTTTCATAAACCAGTTTGACCCAAATCAGTTAAGTCTGACAATACATTCAACCAAGTTTATCTTAAACTGCCTTGAGCTTTTGTTCTGTTGTAGGTTTAAACCAGTTTCTGATCACTTAAACTGGTTTATGTGTAACTTCCATCCCTACCCACTGAGTATAATCCCCAGCTCTTGCTTTCTTCTGTCATGTACATAATTCAGGTGAGATATTTAAATGAAGTAACTCCAGTTAACTGACTGGAAACAAACAAAGCCCCTTCCTGTCTTTGACTTTACTTTGTCAAACCCGTGCTCAATGCTCGGGAACAAATTTTCTAACAGGCCCTATCCAGTAGCAGCAAAGGTCATGTGGCTGCAAATATAACCTATGACAAATGCTTTGGATACAAACTGCTCAGGGCAGCATAAACTAAAATGCATTGCTTGCAGGCTGACATGATAATCTGATCTGCAAATGCTACCTACTTTGTTGGTTTGGGTTGCAAAGTTTGCCTCTGTCAATTGCTATCTCAGGTCATAGATAGATGGATCCGTGGCTTAGGCAGCAAAAGATTTTTATTTTTATTTTTTCCTTATTTCCAGAAGTTAACTTATTTTTGTTTCTTCTAAAATAAAGGACGCTTAAATTAAGAACAATTTCTTTCAAATAGTTCTGTCATTATACCTTATCCAGTTTGAAGAGATTAGACATTGCTTGAATAGGAATGGCTAGTAGGTCTGTGCAAAGTGGCTAGTAGTTGCTTCAGATTTGGATTCAGCCAACTGTGGGGACAGTGATTCGATTCAGTGATTCGAATCACTGTCCTGAATCAATTCGGCTGAATCTGATTCAGAGATTCAGCTGATGCCGAAACTCTGAATCTCAAAATCACCCAGGCCCATCCCCCATCCTCTCTTCCAGCAGGGCAATGGTGACCCCACCCACCCCAGCTCCAGGCACTTGGGGAAAAAAAAAGTGCCAGCTCACCAGGTGCTGCCGGACAGAGGGGCAATCCCTGCTGCCCCCCGGCTGCATGGAGGGCTCTGCATGAGACCCCTAACCCCTACCTCTGCTCCCCCAGTCCCTCCCTGGTTGCCCTGCCTGCCACAGCTCTGGCCCTTTAAGAAAAAAAACCAAAAACAAGAAATACCCTTGCACTCACTGTTCCTGCCAGTGGGAGGGAGACCCACCTTCCATGAGCCCTTCAAAGCCCTGAGGCTGCTGCAGGAGCAATGAATCCTGGGGCTTTTCTCATTTTTTTCCCCCGCCCCTACTTACTAGCTCTGAGACCAGCTGCAGCTCCCTGCTGCAGCCACCAGGGACTGTCCAAGTCAAAGCTCTCCAAATCTTTTCAGAGAGCTTTGAACCAATTCAGACCTGGTCCCCTGATTCGCGTCTCCTCCAAATCGAATCACCACCTGAAGCTTCACACAGCCCTAATAGTTAGCTGCCATTTGATGGGAAGGGTACATAGGGAATAGAACTGTTGTCATTTACATTCCATCATGAGGTTCAATTATTATTATTTGCATTACAATAGTACCTAGAGGCCCAAATGAAATTGAAGGCTGCCCTTTAGTAGCCACCATCATTGGAAAAGTTATAAACAACTTACAGTAAAAATGGACAGGAAAGGCAATGTGGGGAAAAAGAAAGGGATATTATTCATGTATTACAGATGGCAATTAAGCCATGCAGTATTAAATGACTTGGCAAGAAGTCTCTGGCATGGCTGAGAAATTAGTTCAGATCACATGAATCTCAATCCAGTGATTTATCCACAAGACTTCTTCAGAGAGTTAGTACACTAACACTAGGGGCGCTGGTACACGTGATGGGGTTATAGTCCTTAGGGCTCCATTCTATGCTCCCTAAATTGAAGTGGTGAGGGGCCTGATCCCTTTTTTTTTTTTTTTTTTTTTGGCGGAGCTTTTCTGCCTGTTCTGCAGCCAGGGGGATATTAATCTGTGCCATTAATCTGTCAGCTTGTCCCCTGGCCATGGGAGAGGCCATGGCCATGGCAGGTTCTGCAGAAGAAAAGGATCAGGCCCCTTACCACTTCTGCCTTCAGCAGGCTCCTGCTGCTGGCAGGATGTCTGGGGCTGCCCAGGAATGGGCTGACTTGCCCCTAGGGCAGTGTGGAGAGGTGGCAGGAGGGTGGCTGGATGTTCAGGTGACCAGAGATGGAGGGAGAGATAGTGCCTGGCATGCTGGAAGCCTGGGCGGGTTTGGGGAAGCTAGCAGCCTTCCCAGGTAGCCCTGCACCCCATGCACTGTCCCTGCCACCTTCTCCAGCCACCAGTACACTCAGCCACCATCCTGCTACCTCCCTACACTACCCCAGGGGCAAGCCAGTGCATTCCTGGGCAGCCCCAGGTGTCCTGCCAGCCACAGGAACCTGCTGAAGGCAGAAGCAGTGAGGGGCCCAATCTTTTTTTTCTGTGGAGCCTGCCCGCCTCTCCCACGGCCAGGGAGTGAGGTGACTAATGGCTGCAATGTTCCAAGTTGCAATGTTGTAAACTAAACTACATTGGCATGTTGTTTAGTTTGCAGTGATGCAAACTCATTTAACTCCCCAAAACTCACATACATGTAATGCAGAGGCGGGCAATTATTTTGGGCAGAGGGCCGTTTACTATATTTTGGCAAGCCATCGAGGGCCACATGGCAGGCAACTGGGGGTCGATAAATATTCATTTTCTAATTTTTTAAAGGGCCTTGCAGGCTGGATAGAATAGTCCGGTGGGCAGCATCTGGGCCGCAGGCCGCATTTTGCCCACCCCTGGGCAAAATTGTAATGTGTGACGCCATTAAGCCACACAAGGGGAAATTTTTGCCATGTTTACAAGCTACAGGATTCAGGCTTTCACAGGTAATTTGGAGTGCCAGCACAGTTTAAACATAACAGAAATTCTTATGAATGTCACATGGTTACATGTTTAAAAAAATATATAATTTATTGGACTAGTGGTGTGGTTGTTCAAATGAGGAGACTTGCAAAGAAAAAAAAGTCTTCTTTTTATGGAGCTTGTGTCAAGGTACGTTCTCTTGTAGCCACAATAATGTAAACTAGGCTAAAATATACATTTCTTTCATAGTCCAATGTAGCAAGAGGAATCTACCAGACTGAAAATATTTTGGAGACCTTTCCTCAGTCATTAGTAACATCTCTGTGTTGCTAACATTAAATCAATTTACCAACACTGCAAAAATTAGAGAAATTCTTACTTCAAAACCAGACTATTAGAAGCCCTACCTTAGGAACACATGTGACTGGAAGAGTCATTTTCTAGTGTATCCTTTGTCTGCTGCATTTGTGTATGGCCTTGCTGGGACCAGTTTCAAATTCATATTTTACAGCTCATAGGATGATAGGAAAGTGGGACTGGAAGGGACCTCATGAGGTCATCTAGTTCAGCTGCCTGCTCAAGACAGGATCATTCCTGACTAAACTATCCCAAAGAAGTGTCCATCTAACCTGCTCTTGAAAAGAATGAAGATTCCGGGCTTCTCTATGCAATGCCTGCTGCAATGCTTGATTACCCTCATAGTCAGAAAGTTCCTCCTAACCTCCAGTCTAAATTTCCCCAGCTGTAGCTTGAGGCTATGCTTGTAGTTCTGTCCCCTATGGCCACAAAGAAAAGCCCATCTCCATCCTCTCTGTAATCACCCTTCAGGTATTTGAAGACTGCTATTAAATCCTCTGTCAGTCTTTGCTTCTCTAGACTAAATAACCCTAGTTCTTTCATCCTTTCCTCTTAAACATTGCTGCCCAGGCCCCTAATCATTTTTGTTGCTCTGTGTTGGACTCTTTCCAATCTATCCACATCCTTCTTGTAGTGTGTAGCCCCAAACTAGACACGATATTACAGATGAGGCCTCACCAGTGCTGAATAGAAGGGAAGATTCATTTCCCTTGATTTGCAAGTGGCATTCCTATTAACACAACCCAGTATGCTGTTGGCATTTTTTTAAGCAAGAGTACACTGTTGGCTTATATTCAGATTATGGTCTACTGTAACCCCCAAGTCCTCGTCTGCAGTACTGCAGCCTAACCAATCATTCCCCAGTCTGTATTTGTGCATAGTTATTTTGTCCCAAGTGCAGGACTTTACACTTGTCCTTTTATAATTGATTTATGGACTATTTTTCTAGTCTATCCAGATCATTCTGGGTCCTACCCCTGCCCTCCAGAATGGCTGAAACTCTACCTAACTTGGTGTCATCCACAAATCCACTAAATTGGTAATATAATATGTAGCAAGCTAACTGGAAACAAAGAACAAATGTTACAGGTTATCTCACGTCTGTGACTTTTCTTTTGAAAAAAACCCACTCAATTTGCTTCCTTGAGATAGCCTAGGGCAGCTTCAGTGGTTGGTACAAGGAAGAAAGAATAAGACCTTTAGAGGTCCTTAAACAACTGGTAATTGTCAGGTAACATGATGCCCTAGTCTAGATTTTACTCAGACTGTGCAACTATCTTTTCTGAGCTGAAACTGACTCTGCAACATCATACTGTATCATTTGCGGTAAACTGTAAAGGACCCAAGATCATGAGATTACTGCTTTCCTGTCATCCCTGCAAAATAAATAGCAGGTACTGCATAGGAATCACCTTTTGCACTGAGAATGTGTGTAAAAATATTAATATATAAAAATGTCCTAATGTCATAAATTTAACAGTTCTACCCTCTCAAGTAGATATGGCACTAACCATAAAATTAGACACATTTACTCTCATTCCACAGCTGTTTCAGAACAGTCATCCTTTATAGCAGGCTATAGTGATTTACCATCCTATGACTGCAACTCAGCTCCTTCATATTTTGAATGTTCCCTTCCATCCTTCAGCATAACAGCGACTCTCCAAAATTCACCAGGATCAATCTCTAGTGTCCTTCAAGCTGTTCTCAAATAACCTCTGGACTCCTGTCCTATGACCTTTCAATTCATCTCATCTCCCAGTTGACAACCTAGCAGTAAGCCACAACTCCTTTCCAAGAATCAGCCTAGCTCTTTCCACATACAAATATTTTAGGACCTCAAAGATCTTTCTGAATGTTGCTAACTTAGGAATTCACAAGTTCCACTCGTGCACTTCAACAGGCAAAGACTGAGGGTCCATGGAATTTGAATTCAGCTGCAGCCAAGACCCAGCAAAATGACTGACACCATACAGTGGTAAAAGGAGATTGAACCAGAATGCAGAGCATTCATTAACCACAGCCAAGAGAAAGAGACACTACAACAAAATGTTTCTTACTCAAGGTAGACAGATGTTGGCAAGCTCCTGCTGGCTTTAGCAGCAGACAGGGGTGCTGCTCTCTCTACAACTTCCTCTCACTTTAGCATTAGGCCTCACTTAAAACCCAAGTTAAACAGATACAGGTTATCATCGGAATACCTAGGCCCTGGAATAATATCTTCAGAAGTAGTGGAGCCAATTCAGGGAGTGACAATTTAAGAGGCAACAAGAAGGCTATAGGGAATTTGGGCCAATTGAACTAACTGACAAGTTATTTGAAGGTTTCACAAGGGAAGCAGAGAGCTATGGGTCAATGGGTCACCCCACAGTAGAAAGAAGGGAATGGAAGTCTTCCATGTGTCAGGTTAGGCAAGCAACCAAAAGGTTGGCTGTATATTGGAAAGCATTGGAAATTCATCAATCACCCTTATTTGTCTCCTAACTATATTGAACTCTATGATAATTACTTATAAATTATTGCAGTTTTTTTATGACAGCCAATGTGCTAGGATGATGTTTTTGAGGGGTGCTCAGGCCAAATGCAGCCCAAATTCAGAGCCATAGGTATCTGGCCTGCAGGACTCCCCACAGATCAGGAAATTTGCAGGCAGAGGACCAATGGCAATAAATAGAGCCACTATCTCCCACTGCCAAATTCCCAAACCCCAAGCCTGTACAGCCAGTTGGGGCCAGGTCATGCCCGCTACCCTCATCCCTGCAGTTGGGCCATGCCCCCTATTTTTCCCCTTCTGCAGGACTGGGTCAAGCCCCCTTTCCCCTGTAAGGCTGGGTTGGGGCTGGGCCATGCTGCCTCCCCTGCAGGCCCAGTTTTGGGCTGGGCCATGCCCCTTCCCTCCCCACCATGGGGACAGGTTGAAGCCAGGATGCCCCTGCTCCCTTCTGTGCAGCTGGATGGGGAATTGCCCCATGCTGGATCAGGACCACCAGCCGGATTCAGCCCACAAAGCACCTGGGCACTGTCTGCCCAGCCCACCAGCCAAAAAAGGTTGAGCACCATTGTTTTAGAGCATGTAAGTACACTTAATTCCTTCTAAGTCTTCTTCACTTCTTCACTGTTAGAATAGTGAGGCAGTAGAATGGACTGCCTGCGGAAGTTGTGGACGCCCACCGCTGGAGGTGTTCAAAAAGAGGTTGGCTAGCCACTGGTCAAGAATGATCTAGGTGTAGCTATGCCTATGTTCTACTATGGATATTTGCTATGCTTCTGGGCTTTTCTGCTTGCTGCCCACACCCACTTTCTGCTATATATTTCAGGGTGTTTTTAAACTTCCCTCAGAGGCATTGACTGTTGGCTGCAGCCAAGGCTAGGGACTTTGACTGGAGTCTGCCAATGCTCCTGCTGTTACCAAAGACAGAGGTTCCTGGCTAGAGTGTCTTGCCCTTCTGCTCAGGGTCAAACTGATTACCATATTTTGGGTCAGGAAGGATTTTCATGCCATGGTCAGATTGGTACAGGCTGTGGGGGTTTTTGCCTTCTTCTGTAGTGGGGGCCATGACCCTCTACCCTGGGTCTCTTGAACATATACTGAAAATATTTCATCGAAGCTGGACATTGGCTGCTGTGGATCCCCTGATTTACATGTGGCAGGCTAGGGTATTAGGTCTGTGTTGTGTCAGGGTTGACAGTTGCCTTATGCAGAGTTTAGATTATGGATTTTATAGGATGGTTTGTACAGGGATGATTTTCCCTCAGGCAGGGGGTTGGACTAGATGACCTCTGGAGGTCCCTTCCAGTCCAACTTCTCTATGATTCTAAATCAGTTAGATGCCCCAGTCTAGCTCTGTGGACATGCAGAGCAATTGGAGAGAAAATGAAAATGGTATACATGATCTCATACACAGTGGCTTTTTTCTAACCTCTAAGTTCTATTTTTCCTTTTAGTTCATATATTTATTAAAAACACAACCAACACAATTAGATCAAGTTAGCAGGGATACTGATTAAGTCTAGAGATTCAGTAAAGCCACAGTTGGCAAGAGCAGAAAACAAATCAAAAGTCTTTGTGCTTGTTCCTCTCTGCACCCTCTAAAACATTTCACAGCAAGTAAATGGATTCAGTTTTTAAATCCTATCTGTGCAAGACAGAATTTACCAAGACAGTCCCTCCAGAGGTGTGCAGTTTGCATAACAGTTTACTTACAAGTGTAGATCCAGAAATCAGAAGCTGGACATTGTGCTAATAATACTTCAGGAAATTTAACTAGTTAGATGTTTTTATCCATGATTTCCATCATTAGAAAACATGTCACAATCTATAGTGCCATCTAGTTTCCAACTAAAATGGTTACTATCAGGTAATGAAGCTAGATTTGTTTTCACACAGCATCCACACACACTCAGAGGAGTTAGGTGAGGGAAGAGTCCAGTGCACTAAAACATACCCTTTTATTGTTCTCTTCCTCTTGTGCCTTTCTAAACTCGTGCTCTAAGGAACAGTCAATCTCATTGAAGAGGCCCACTTCCTCACAGTTCTTCAGGAATCGTGTTGGTGTAGGAGTCTGGTCTGAGGATAGATATCAAAAGGATCTACAATGGATGCTTTGCAGTAAAAGAAGGACAAACAGAATATACACATTCAGATAACCAGTGGATGGAGAAATATTTACCTGTTTCTTGGCATCCCTCTACTGCATTATAAATAAAAACAATGCAAAGCAGAGGCACTGAATTTTGAAATGGTGTGAGAGATGCCACGTACAGTAGTTGTGCATTTAATAGATACAGTTTAGGGACCAAATTCACAATTGTGTTGATACACAACTGTGCACCCCTAACTTGCACAACTCATCACTGTAACTGTACATAAAGTTCACTGTATCTATACATAAAGCTACAGAAGTTGTATGCAAGTAATTTACTAGATGCACCTGCACATCCATGTACAATACCGTATTTACCTAAAAGCAAGATGACTCTGAATTTAAGACAACTCCCAAACGATTAGCTACTAGACATGGAAACTAGACATAGATTTGTTATGATTTTCCATGTCTAGAATCTACTTTTTGGAGGGTCATCTTAAATTTGTTCCCCCCAGCTGCTGCACCAGGACAAGCAGTGGCAGAGGGTAGGTGGTGGTGGGCAAGTGGCAGAGGAGTCAAGTGGCCTGACTTTTGCCCCTTGCTGCCTGTCCCACTCCACCACTTGCTCCCTTGACTTCCACCTCTACACACCTTACACCTGCCTTGCAGAACTCATACCGTCTATCTCACCTCACTTGTATGCCTCCTACCTTTCCCCCCTGGCACCAGCAACCTGATGCCTACCCTTACCTGCAGTTTTTGCTTGGCCCCCCATACCACCTCCCCTCCTATGCCTGTAGCCCCTCACACCTGCCCTTCCCCCACAGTGCCTGCACCTGTCCCTACCACTACTTGCCCCTCCCCACCCACTTCCACTGTCCCTCCTGCTGCCTCCCCTCCCACCACTTACTTTCCCCCTGTAGCTCCAGCTGTTGCTGGGACCTTCTCTGGCCCGGGACCAAGGGGCATGGAGCATGTGCTGCTTTCAGACCCAGTCCAACCACAGAGCAGCTGTTGTGGGAATGGCAGCTTCAACCCTGGCCCTGGAGCCAGGCTTGAGCTGCTGTCACTGCTGTGTAGCTGGGCTGGTGCCAGAGGCACCATATACTCTGTGTTCCCTACCTCCAGCCAGAGCAGAGCCCCAGCTGGAGCCATAGTTGCAAGTGGAAGGTAAGGTGGGAGAGGGTGGGAACAAAGGCAAGGAGATCAGAGGCTGTAGGGGGCAGGTGACAGTGGGGAGCAGTGACTGGCTCCAAATCTGACCCCAGGCTCAGGATCAAAGTCCTGTTGAATGGGAGGGGAAAAAACCTCATCTTAGATGTGTGTACGTATGGCATATATATAGCCACAGGGTACAAGTACAAAGATTTAGCCATGCAATCCTGTGCCTGAATTGTTGAAAGACTGACATAAAAGCATATTGTATACTGTGGATAACACAACAGAAGTGAAGGGAGGCAGAGACGCCCTGTTCATGTAATTGGTTCCATTTTTTTGAGGAAAGCCTTATATCAGAAACTTTATTTAAAAGTTAATAATTAAGGCTTCATCTACACAAAAAAGTGAAAGGAAAGTGTTAATAGTTTTGTAATTCATTTTTAAAAAGACGAGCAATAGTAAATAAAATTAAATTTTAATGTCCCCAATTCTTGCAAATCTTTTCTTTTCATTTAAAGTGGTAAGAAAGAACTGGATTCTCTTTAATGTTACAGCCAAAAGGGCTCAAGAGGGAAAAAAAAAATCTTTTAGGCTTCTTTGGTAAGCTGTTCTAAATGCCAACTCTCACTTTAGTCTGGGACAGAACATTAATGCATCTGCCTCAGTTTTTCTATCTTCAGAGCTCTATTGACAGAAATCTGGCATGGTTTAAAACACTAGATCCACCTGTTCACATATTACAAATATCTGGCAAACTGGTAAATATTGTGATACAAACCCTTCAAACTCAAAAAGGAATGGCCAGATAGTTATTAAAGATAAACAGAGAGAGAGGGGGAGGAAGAGAAAGAGAGACGAAGAAGACAAGCTTCTCTTCTTCCTCAATGCACAATTCCCAAACCAACTCAAGCCACTGATTATTTTGTTGCATGGGAGGGGTTCTGTGACCCACCTTCTAACTAACCTGCCATCAGAATTAGTCACTCACATCTCCCAAATTATTTAAAATCCATCCCAAAAGGATTAAAATAATATTTGTCTCTCTAATCTCAGCAGCATGTGTTGGACCAAAATCGGACTTCAGTTAATGCTCACAACTTAAGTGAGTTCTGTGGGGGAAATGTAGCTCCATATACCTAGTGGAGATGGGTCAGGCTCTAATATGCCCCTATATTTCCCTGTTGTGGGGAACAGTTAGAGACAGAATGATCATTATGTGATCAGCATAGCAACACATAGCAACCCCTAAACAAAGGGAACACAAAAGGAATGCGTATAAAAGGAAATAAAATTTCCATTTGGAAATAAAGGGTCAGATCCTCTACTGTTATAAAAATCAATTCAGCTTCCCCAATTTCATTAAAGACAATTTACACCTATGGAAAATCTGGTTCTAAAACTTCAAAGTCTCTTCTTTTTATTTGATAAATGTCCTCATGTGTATCTGTAAGTTAAATTCAGTAACGCCTCATTTTTTTAAAGACACATTTAATGGAACATACTGATGTAACATAAAAAGCAAATCCTCAGCTTTAAAATTCTCACTTCTTGCTTTTGGCTTGAGCGTTACATTTGTGATGTTCAAGTAACACATGAAAAAGGAAACAAAAAATCTCATATTTGTGAATGCGTGTACATTCATTTATTAGTTTCACAGCTAACTACTGTCCTACCCACAGCCAGGAACATGAGACTTTCCAAGTATCTTCACTGAATTCAGTATAAGGAGCCAATTCTAGGAGGTGCTGACATCAATGGGAGCTGAGCTCACCCAAAGCTTCCCAGGATCATGCCCTAAATAAGTAGTGCCAAATTAATCTCTAGGGTAACCTCACTGAACTTAGTGGAGCTCCACCAGAGATGAGTTTGGCCCAGAGCCTGGAATTTGTACTGAATACAAAGTACTATTAAAAAGGAGGGAGGAACAGGTTTTATATCCAGAGGGATGAACGGTAACTCTACTTTACTGAAAAGCAATTGACTTTGTTATACTGAAGCTGAGCAGTGCCAAAACCTTCCAGAGTCTTTAGTTTTAGACTTTATGGTAAATATAAATTATCGTATTTTATGAGAAGTTATTCTGATATTAATTCAGCTATACATTTTCACAAACCAGTACAAAAATAGGGTTTCAAGAAGGCTTTAGTCAGAGCTCCATCTATCCCCACTAAGATAACTGCAAAAAAACAAACAAAAAAAAACCCAAGACACAAAAATTTAAATTCCTCTGCCTTACAGAATCAGCTACCTAAATCTAGGGAGAAAGTGATCTAAAAAGAATCTGTGCAGTTGAATTGTGGCTAATCTTCATCACAATGCATGATTGGCCAAGAAGTTATGCATTATAGCAATCTGTTCTAGTAGATCAGGAGCTACAGCTCTGGTATTAAAGTATTTCTGAGGCGCACACAGCTGAATACATGAAGTAGCTACTGATTAGGAACAGCATCAAATACTTCTATTTCATGAATAAAAGGCAGACAAATGTATTATATCATCAAAACTTTAGAGGTAATCAGTAGTTATGGAGGACTGAAGGCCAGATTCTACTTGCATTTGTTAAGGTGCTCCTTTACTCTACAAATAGCTGCTCTGAAAACAGGGGAGGCAGGTATTACTCAACATGGGTAGGTAACAGAATCTGCCCTCAAAGAGCTATTTTGAATGATTATCCAAAAGTGTAAAAGACTGACAGGACAATGACAATTGCTTATATGGCTATGGACAAAAAATATACATAAACCAGTATAAGTGATCAGAAAACAGTTCCAATCTGTAACACAACAGAAGTTCAGTGCACATAAAGTGCTTTAAAAATGGCCCAAACCAGTTTAAGATAAACCTGGATGGATGTAGTATCAGACTTAAGTGCCTTAGGTTAAATCGGTTTATTGAACTTCTGTCCCAGAACCCCTCCAAATTCAGTTAACTCATAGTCCCCCAGCATCCCAGGATGCTTTGCATCTCCCCAGCAAAGCTCCCATTGCAGGGTAGATGGGCTAGCTTTGACCCAAGCTGTCTGCTCCAGGCAACCAGGGAGGTGTTCTGTAGTGTCTCCCGGCTTCTGGCCTGGGCCACTGCAGGCATGTGGCCGCAATTCCAGAATCAAAAGTGAATTCAGTTCACTTCTTTATTGATTCAATCTATGCAGCTTAAACTAACCTGCGAAGACTGGATAGATTCAGTCTCAGGCTTTTTGATGATCTATTCTTAGCCTATATTGTTATCTGAACTTCTGTGGTCTTGAAATCAGGCTAGGAAACCCATGAAAAGTTTTCTTACAAGATTTATAGTCCTTCTGGGTACTAACTAAGTCAGATATGCCTCAACCACAGCCTTTCCCACAAAATCATTGTGCTCCATCCCTGAAACTAGCATATGCAACTTGTATATTTGTATGTGAAGTAGAGGAGAGGAGTGGTAATTAAGAGCTAAACTATTACTCCCTTGCACTGGACAACAATTATTCATAACAAATATATCCATTGACTTAACTTTCAGATGTGGCCTCCTCATAGTTTTCTGAAGAGGTCCTAAGCCATTATGCTGTTTTCTAGGAATGGACGTACAGCATAAAGCTAGGGAAACCTGTATCTAGGAAAGACCTCAAAGAGAAATAATAAAATATTCCCATTTCCCAATACCTGAAGATATATTAATAGTTTCCAGCAAACCGTGCCATGATCTATCTGTCTGTTTCCAGCTTTGTAAGAACCAGCCTTTTGCTGCTATCACTCATGCTTGTGTGCAATGCATACTTGCTAAAGGTTAGACTGTCATCTGGACTATCTCATTCCCACTGGATACATAGTCCAGCATCTGCTAGGTTGCTCTGGACCTTCCAGCTCACTCCAGCTGTTTTTGGATCAAACCTCTTCTCCACAGTGTCTGGCTCAGATCAACTGCCTCTCCTTTCCGCTCTCTCTCAGCCCCCCAGTCATAGCTTTTGGTGGTGAGCCTACAGTCATCATATGAGTGCTTCAGAAATTGTTCATTATCTAACCTCATAAAAAGTGCCTTTGGAAGTATGGTAAAAATACTTGTCAACCTAGAGTTTAGAATCACATGGTTGTTGCTAGAATGACCAAGACAGACACTGAGTTTTAGTAAGCCATAAAAATAGAACTTGAGTCTAGCACACTCAAAAGGCAAGGAGCACCCATAAATCTAATCAATAAATAAAATAAATAAATAATCATGTACAAATTATCAGTTAATGTATTTGCCCTATGGAAAAGATTTTCTCAAGAACTCAGTGCCCACTTTAAGGACCGTATTGTAGAGGCTTCAACTCCAGTTTCAGCACCATAACAAGTAGCCAGATTTTAAATAGAATCCAGCACTAAGTCCATAATGGGTACCAGAAATGACCTGAGCAGGGTGTGGGGCCTGGGGCAAATCAGCCTAGGTGAGGCCCCACCCCCGCTCCAATCCCATGGGCCCCAGACCCAAAGAAGCTGCCACCAGTGGCAGGGGGCAGGGAGGGTAGTAAGCGGCTGGATCCACGCTGCCACTGCTCCACCTAGCTCCACGAGGCCCCCCAAAGCGTGGGGCCTGGGGTGGCCACCCAGATTCGCCCACCCCTAGGGACAGCCCTGATGGGTACTGACCACTTATGAAAATCAGGTCCCAACTGAATGTGATCTGAAGACCTGATCAGCAGACCTGACAATCAGGCCCTCTACAGACTCTTTAAAAATACATGTTGTAAAGTAACAGGAAGTCTTAAAACTTAACCAGAGTAGAAGGAATGTATTTATTCAGTCATTGTTTCAGCATTTAGTTGATTTTCTTTAAAAAACTATGTTAGTAATGTCCCAAAAAGGAGGATCAATCTGCATGGATGGTCTTTGAAACAGTACCTGTAATAAGCACAGTGCTGGAGGAAATGTATCATTAGCTTGTTATGCTAAGAGTTTATTTGAATTATCTACCAGAGGATATTTTGCTACACCAGAATTGGCTCTTCGCATTTCCTCTTTCAAGGCATGAGTGGAAATATTAAAGCATGATGCTGGGCAGAAAAAAAGCAACAGAACCAAAGGATGGCTATGCAAAAAACAAAAAAACAAAACCCTTTTTATTTAAAAACCTTCAGCTTTTTAAGGTTTATTGTATTGACCATTAAACTATTGGAAATGCTATTCATCTACAATGTAGATGTCTGACAGCACAGATCCAAAGGCTGTAACTTGATGCATCATCTTTTTAAAAAAATGTTTAGTCTAGTCTGCATTAATAATAGGGATTTGGCTTGCTCAGCTGTGGAGCTCCATCAAACTTATGTATTTACCCATTTTTTACTTTCATGCAATGAAAACAAAGTCAGAGTAACAGGATAGTGCTAAAACTTGAAAGGCTGTTCATTACACAGCTATGGAGAAGACTACCCTGACTGGTAGTTACTCCAGAAAAAGAGAGCTGGGAGGGTACTCATGGGATATTTACTGCTAATGGATTCATGATTTGTAATAGTGGGACATTCTGTGAAGGGCTTGCATGTTGTATAAAATGTCAGTCTCTTAACTAGAGGTGGTCCAGTAGGGCACCAGCACTGGATGCTAAATTGAAGCACAAAATTGACTCCCACCATTCCTGACACCTCAGCTTCTACTACTGCCCTGGCCACTGGGCACAAAAACTGCTTGCTATGCCTCTGCAAAATGTAACCGAGCAGCCCTTAGTGATGAAAGAATGGGTTAGGCACTATTTAGAAAATCTGGATGAGTACAAGTCCATGGGGCTGAATCCAATGCATCCAAGGGTGCTGAGGGAGGTAGCTGATGTGATTGCAGTCACTGGCCATTATCTTTGAAAACTTGTGGTGATCAGGGGACATCCCAGACAATTGGGAAAGGGCAAATATAGTGTCCAACTTTAAGAAAGGGAAGAAGGAGGATCCAGGGGACTAGACTGGTCACCCTCACCTCAGTCCCCAGAAAAGTCATGGAGTAGGTCCTCAAGGAAGCACTTGGAGGAGAAGATGATTGGGAACATTCAGCATGGATTCCCCAAGGGCAAGTCATACCTGGCCAACTTGATTGCCTTTTAGGATGAGATGACTGGCTCTGTGGATGTGGGGAAAGCAGTGGACATGATATACCTTGATTTTATCAAGGCTTTTGATACCATCTCCCACAACATTCTTCAAAGCAAACAAAGGAAGTATGGGTTGGATGAATGGACTGTAAGGAGGATACAAAGATGGCTGGATCATCAGGCTTAATGGGTAGTAATCAATGTTTAGTCTAGTCTGCATTAATAGATGTCCAGTTGAAAGCCAGTATCAAGCAGAGGGCCCTATGGGTTGGTCCTAGGGCCGCTTTTGTTCAATATCTTCATAACTGATCTAGAAGATGGGATGGAGTATACCCTCAGCAAGTTTGCAGATGACACCAAGCTGGGGAGAGTAGTAGATACACTAAAGGGTAGGGCTAAGATTCAGAGTGACCTAGACAAATTGGAGGATTGGGCCAAAAGAAATCTCATGAGGTTCAACAAGGAAAAAGGCAAAGTCCTGCACTTAGGCCAGAAGAATCCCATGCACCACTACAGGCTTGGGACCAACTGGCTAAGCAACAGAAAAGGACCTGGGGGTGACAGTGGACAATAAGCTGAATATGAGACAGAACTGTGCTCTTGTTGCAAAGAAGGATAACAGCATACTCGGCTACATTAGTAGGAGCCTTGCCAGCTGACCAAGGGAAGTGATTCTTCCCCTCTATTTTGCACTGGTAAGGCCACATCTGGAGTATTGTGTCCAGTATTGGGGCACCCACTACAGAAACAATGTGGAAAGTTGAAGTGGGTCCAGCAGAGTGCAACAAAAATGGTTAGGGGCTGGGGCCCATGACTTATGAGGAGAGGCTGAGGGAACTGGGTTTATTTAGTCTGAAGAAGAGAAGAATGTGGGGAAATTTGATAGCATCTTTTAACTATATGAAGGGGGGTTCCAAAGAGGATGGAGCTAGACTGTTCTCAGTGGTAGCAGATGACAGAACAAGGAGTAATGGTCTCAGGTTGCAGCAAGGGAGGTTTAAGTTGGATATTAAGAAAGACTTTCTCCCTAGGAGGCAGCATTGGAATGGGTTATCTAGAGAGGTGGTGGAATCTCCATCCTTAAAGTTTAAGGCCCGGAATGACAAAGCCCTGTGTGGAACAACCTACTTGAGCAGGAGATTGGACGAGATGGCCTCCTAAGGTCCTTTCCAATCCTAATATTCTGTGATTCTAATAGTGGGACATCAGTCCCAGGGCAGGAGAGAAAGGTATTTTTCTGAGCCTGAATTATCTCAAACATCCCATCTTTTTGATGAAAAATGATAGAAATCCCTTACCTCCTTTCCTTAACACACAGTAAGGCTGATATTACCCCAATTCCTTCCAGAAAATGTTTTGCCATCTTTCAAGATAGCATTCATGTTAGCCACCTGACACCCACTTATATTTTAATGACATACTTATCAAGGTAACAATTCCTTCTTCACCAGTTCAGTCCAGAAAATCTATTGCTATTTAGTGTTATCTACTCAGGGTCAGTGTCCTGTTGTAGGAATTATCAGATGGAAGAACAAAGCTGCCCTTATTCTATCAGTGCCAACACACTGAACTAATGTAGTGGAACAGTCTGATAATGAGTTAAGTCAGGGCAGTCCAACTTTTAAGTGGGTGGGAATGCACGCCCTGTGGGCCACACCAGGGTGAGCCATGAGCTTCCACACAGTGCACAGACATACCCCCTCCCCCACTGAACCATGCACCTACCTGCCACCCTGCCCTGCTGCAGTGCACATCTGTATGGCCCCAGGCTCACCTTCAGTTTCCCTAGTCATCAGCACTGCACCACCCTAGAGAAGCCTGGAGACTCTGGCTGCTGTTGCAGCTGGAACAATGCGGGGGAGCGGTGGCTGGGCAGGAGTCCAGGGGATGTAATTTAACCCTTCATGGGCTGCCAGTTGGACAGACCCAAGTTAAATTATGGACCAGGCCATGCCTGGTGTAAATCAATGTGCCTGCATCAACTTCACTGAGGCTCTGCAGAAGAGACTGCCACGGTTTTAAGGTTCATTTTATATTCATCCTTCACTTATAAAATAATACTACAGTAAGTAGGAAAGAGGAAGAGAATTCATACCACAAAAGGTGCACCTGAAAAGATTTCTCAAACTATATTTTATTTGGTTTTTAATTTGTCAGTTCCAGTGCCCTGATAACAACAGAAATCCACAGAAAAGTAAAAATACCATTGGGATGATGATATTTGTTTGATATTAAATCAACCAAAAATGGAAGTTTCATATTAGTCCCAAACTGCCAATCAGCTTATGTCAAATGAAGCATGAGGACTGATAACTCTTGTAGCTTCCTTAAACTCACACATGCTAATAGATTCTGCCCAATATATTTTTAACTAGTTCTTTTCATCCTTGCTGGAAAAGTAAATAAAAGAGGGTACAATATTAAAGGTGGTTATTTTATATGGTTATCCCATGTGATAATGGAAAAGTCTAACTGCACATAGCTTTCTTATAAGGCAATTGCTGCTGCAGGTTTTGAAGGTACTGATAACAGAAACAATTTTGACAAAGAAACAAAAAAGAAAGACAAGGAGGCAAATATCTAAAGGGAAAGCCTACCTCCTCCCCATATAGGATTTCTATTTTTCATTATGAAATTCAAGAATAAAACATCTCCAACTTTACAGAATTTAATTTTTCCCAAGGTTTACATGAGCAATGAAAAAAAAACAACCCTGCTTCTTAGCAATCAACAGCAGAGTGTTGAAACTTTCAAAATGGGGGTTGGAAAAAAAAATCCCTATAACAGAAGATGTGTCTAGGATTGCCATGATGCCCCCATAACGGCCGTCTCAATCCTGCCTCTCCCTTGCCTTTGCTACCCAGGGTCTAACCCTGCTTTCTTACCTGCCATGTCTTCATGCTGGAAAATGATGAATGGAGGCTGCTCTCAGAGACAGGTGAGCCTAGGTTTTCTCTCTTTCTCCTTGTCTCAGTCTCTTGTTCCCTCCAGTCCTACGTGCCTTAAGGACTAAATGTGTGGCCTCCTTCCACCCCTACAGCCATGCCCAAGCCTTGCAGATGTTACTCTGTACACTGTTCTGTCCCCTGTAGAAGCCTCAGCCCTCTTATCTTTAACCTCATTTTCCTCTGGCCACTGACCTCCAGCCCTGGCCCACCGATTTGGGGTCAGCTCTCTCAGTCTCAGCCCTATCAGTTCTCTGTGCCTCTGGGCCCCTGGTCCCTGTGTCCGTCTCTCACTTCGGGACCCTGCCCCCTGTTGCCTGCATCTCTCACTCTGCACCCCTGGCCCTCACTGTCTCTGGTGCTTAGCCCTCTGGCCCTTGATCCCAGGCCAGGCTGCTTGCCTCTCCAGCCCTTAGCCCTCTACTTAAGCTAGATTTAAGCTACATTTAAGACTCTAGAGCTAGGTACAGACATTCAAAAAGCCTGAGCTGGAAATGATCTAAATAATGCTGTTTTCTATAAGCAGTGTAGTTTAGATTGATAGCAAACAGAACACACGTTCGCCATTTGGTGGGGGGAGCAAATCTTAGAGCAGGTTCTGTCATTCTTAAACCAGTTTGTGTGTGCCAAATTTCTGTTCTGTTATAGGTACAGACAAGTTTTATGTGTTCTCCTTCTCCTTCTCTTCTTTAGATTGGTTTCCAATCACTTACATCAGTAAAAGTGTAATGTCTATACCTGGCCTAAAAGGGAGGTGTGGATTAGGCAATGGAAACATTGTAAGTTCCTCTTGCCCCACCTCCCAGACCCAATCTGCCCCCAAAAACTTTTGGTGCACTTTTATACAGACAGCTCCTTCAAAACTGAGCTCATCAACAATGCTCTGAGTGTGTACCCACTGTATACAGGAACAATCGTTTGAAGCAGCTTCACTACCAGAAGATGCCCTGACCTGCAAGCTGAATCTTCCCATTTGTACACACACACAGAAATCTACAGGCACAGAAGGCATGTGTGCACTTTTATCGGTCCAGTTCTTTTGTGTGTTATGTGCTTTTGACAGTTGTTCTTTAACATTTTTCATTTTAAAGGCAACGAGGAGGAAAAGGGCATTCTGGGGTCTCTATAAAATACCCTAGGCATGATTTTAAAAAATAAACAAATAAAAAAAACACACCCTTCACCAAAAATATTTGCAAGCAATTGCTGACAATTCTAATAAAGATAGAGAGGTAATGAAATACATAAGCTTAGTGCTGGGGTAGATCCATTGGCAGTCATGCACTTCCTTTGATTCCCGTTCCACCCAAAATTTAAAGCCAGCTGCCTGGCAGCAGCAGCAATGGCAGCAGCAGAATTTCTTTTCAGGAAATGCTGAGGTCATAAATTGATTTCATGGATCATTAGAATTTATCTGATTCCTGCTAATCTCTCTTCACTCCACAACCCTCTCTCCTTTTTAATGGTTTTGATGTTCTGAAGCAGAATGCATTGCATTCAAAAGCTTGTCTAAGTCTATGCCAACTATGTAGTTTGTCCAGTAAAGGACAGACCAACAAAAATCTTTGCTTCTCCCATGTTTCTAGACCACCACAGCTACAGCACCACTCCAACGCTACCCTTTCTTCTGCAATTTTCCTGTCTGTAGTTACTCCTCTTCTTATTTCACAGCCCTGCAGACTGTTTCTAGTTCTAGCTAAAAACATTAACTCAAAGTGCGGAAACTTTAATTCAGATTAAAATTAACCAAGTGTGGAAATAACTGTCAAAGAAATGTTAAATTCACTGTCAAGATGCTGAAGAAGGCTAGATTTTGTTTTATGAACATCAATAAGACATGTATATTTAATTATGGAGACTACATAATATATAGCGTAGAAAATTAATGCACATTCCAATAAAGTTATATTTGTTTTTGCTTTGATCTCAACCTGAATAATACAGCCCTAGGCAACTAGTATATTAGTAAAGGTTCTAGTTTCTTTTAACCAGAGAAAAATGTGTGTTGTGTTATATGTGATTATATACCACATCATTTGCACCCCCTTTTTCAAAATCCTAGATCTGCCCATGGCTGGGTGATATGAAAGAGTGAGAACAAGATCCGATTTGTCACAACCCAAGGGTGTGATTTTGTTTGTGTGCGCTTTGGCACTGCTAAATTATTTCCCGCCACTCGGAGCTTTCTTTGCTGAGCAGTTTCCGCCCCAGTTGGAGAACTCCGAGGAGAACCCTGCAAGGGAGGACTCCACAACCATCTGGAGGAGGAGAACTTCACGTCTCGTGAAGATCTCTAAGCGCTGAGGAGCCTATCGAACCCAGCGCAGGCTATAGGGGTCTGATCAACCTCTGGCCTCTCCCCGTCACCGAACGATCCCTCGATGAACCCCTTCCCTGCACGCAAGTTCCACGGAGCCTAGCAAACTTCGTGTGAGTGTATCCAGAGCTCTCTGCTTCGAGTTGTTTTCTTCGGTTGACACGACGGGCTCACGTGTTTAGAGCCTTCAACCGGATTGGGCTAGAGGTTCGCGTGGAAGGAACTCTTGTCTGCCTCTCTTCTTTTCTGTCTGTAACCGCAACCCAAGCAAGTCTTCCTGCCTGCACCGCAACCATCTTCGGTGTAAGTAAAATAATCTTTAATCAACCGCTAAGCGTCCGTGCCTAATTCTAGTCCGCCGGCCTGCATTCCCCGACCCGGCGTGTCCGGGCTGCTGGCCACAGCCCACCGCGCACCCCCGAGGGCCTTGGACCACTCCCGGCCCTCACACTATTTACTTTTGAAAAATATCTCAGCCCATGTATATACATCCTAAAGGAATATTTGTGGAGTATGAACATAACTTCTATAAATTTAATGTTTAAAATACACCTATTTGCATTGTAGTTCAATGGTCCACAGGTATCATGTCCACAGTCTATGTTAACATTTCTGTTTTCCATTATTTCCCATTTCTAAGTGGGTGTCTTAAAACAGTGACTATTATGTGGCATAATATGAATGCCCAGCTGAGCTTCTCTTAAGTCAAAATAGGACCCTTGAAAGTACTGCATAACAAATATGTTTCATTAATGCTTTTATTGCTGGATCCTGGAGTAAGATTTTCTTAAGTGTCTATGTGTTCATGATAAATGAGACTGTGCCAGAACTGTTTTGTACCCTACAAATCTGATATCAAAATAAAATAAATGTGGCGCAAGTTCAGTCATCTCTCTTCCCCTTATATCAAACTGAGGAAGAGGCAAAAAATGGCAGCTACCATTTTGTCTAGAAATGCATAAGCTGGTTTGTTCCATTTCTACTTGGTTATTAATTGGGGTACTTTTAAAATACAACTCTTTGTGGTATTTAGCTTTCCAGTGCAAGTAATTCTGACATCTTAAAAACAGGCATTTCACTTGATTCTCACATTCATGTCTTCTTACCTGATAACATATTATCTGTTTTTATTGAAGGAAACTTCAAAGTCATTTCATGTTTGTGCCTGTGAATCATCAGATGATCCTCTGTTGGAAAGCGCTGTCAGGCAAACATAGAGAAGGGAAGAAAAAAGCATTTAGTTCTCTAATAAACTTTTGGCAATAGATAGAATTTAAAAAAAGAACCAACCATCCAAATAACACAGAAACAGCCAAAAAGAGAAACTACTTAGCCCACTGAATAGCGGTTGGGCTGTCTTGATCTGTGGCCTTTTCCCCCAAATAAATGCCTTTATTGAAGAGGAGAGCCACCATATGGTTTGCTGTTTTGGACTTCAGAATGCACTCCTTTCCCTTTTGAAAAAGGTTATGTCCCTCTCTCAGGAGCTGAACTGGAAGAAAGCACCCTGACACAGGTCTTGGGGGCATCAGGGACCGAAAGGCTGGGGTCTCAGATTCATAAGGATTTTGGACTCACCCTACTCTAGGGTGAGGGACAGAAATTACACATAAACTGGTATAAGTGATCAGAAACTGGTTCAAGTCTGTAACACAACAGAAGTTCAGTGCACATAAACCACTTTCAAAATGGCCAAGATTTAAGATGAACCTGGATGGATGTAGTAGACTTAACTGATTTAGGTTAAATCGGTTTATTGAACTTTTCTGCCCCAGATTGCCTCAAGATTCAAGTTAACTCACAGTCCCCCAGCATCCCAGGATGCTTTGCATCTCCCTGGGGAAATGCATGACATGCTCTATTACAACTGCATCTGCCTGTCATGACACAAGTGAGCTAAAATGACTTAACTTTGAAGCAGATTTAAAGATAAAGCAGTTTTGCTGCAATGCCGAATTGTGCAGTTGCACAGTAACAACTTGTGTCAGTATTCTTTGATATCAACAAAATTGTTACAGTTGTGTCTCCTCTAAAAGAGCAGATAGGCAGGCACTACTATTCACTACACATTATTGCAATTCTTTGTTTAATAGGGTCATTTACAGAGTATCAAGGAAAGCTAGGATATGTCCATATGATTTTGTAAAGAGCACCATTTTAAGGTGGGAGATCTCTTGCAGAAAAACAGAAAACTGCTAGTAAAATGAAAATGACTTGGTGCTTCCAAGATGGTATTTCTCATACATATTAAGTGACTGTGCTAGTGGCTATAGCAAAATAGCTATAGTATGTTATACTCTCTATGACTATCTAGTTACATAGGCACAGCAGAGTAAATAATGTAGAAAAATTGTCAAAAGAAAAAACTCCCAAAGACCTTTCCTAACTGCGAAATCCTGATTCAGTGTTTACTCATCTGGAAGAAATGCAAGCACTAGAAATTGACAATGGGAATAAATGGAATGTGGGAAAACTCTCCATGCTAATGTTGTTAGAAGAAACACAATGTAGAAATGAAATTTCATTCATGGAATGCTGTGCTTCTGTCTTCTGTGTGAAAATCAGCAGGTTCTAAAGAATGCCTGCTGGGATTGGGGGAAAAGCCACTCCTTCAATCCAGTCTCTTATGCCTTTGCTAAATGTGCCTCATTTCTGGTACATAAGATCAGCTAACTCATTCTTCAAATGTACAAACTGGTTGATGAAGGAGTCACCAAAGCCCTTAGCTAGTCTGCCGTGCTACAGCTGCCACACTATGCATTTCTGTCAATTGTTTTCTGGAGGTAGGGACTCTGGACTCTAGGGAAGGTATAACTTTCTATGTTCAGATTTAAAATTACAAATCCTGATTCAAGGGCTGACCCAAAAATCCATTACATTCAATAGAAAGTCTTTTATTGATTTATCTGGTAGACCAACCAGGCCATCAGTTACCTGCCAACATCTGAAATCAGATTTTCTACATTTCTATTCCAAGTCTTGATAAAAACATCTTTAAAAACTTAAATAATTATAGAATAGCCTGCATTTCCATCAGAGAAGCCCACAGGATTCTAAAGATACAATGACTGAAGACTTTCAAAGAGGTACACACAAATTTTCTTCAATCACAGAGATGCCTGGGGAGATTAAGTCATGTAAACAAGGTTAAATAGCAGACTTGTGTCCAAACTGGAAAAGAAGATCATTTCTAGTGAATCCTTGTTGTGTATTCTCATTACTGAGATAAACTAGCATAAACAATACAATGGATGGAGGTGTCTGCATTGTTGTAGGGATCAGTGATGCCATTGATTATCAGTCATACAGAATATTGAAATTTAAATGTAGAAGGTAAACTGACAATTAGTTAATTTTTTTTAAAGAAAAGACTGAACTTCTAATATTATAGACTAGATTGAACCCCTAGATATATGTAGCAAGATGCAACATGCATATTCTGGGTCCAAATTTGGCAATACAGTTCAGTTAAAATGGAGGGTACATAATGGAAAGATATCTTATAATATGAAGTATTAAGTATTAATATGTTAATTAAAAAATCAGGTTAGCATCTGCTACATGAAATAAAACCTAGCAGTTTTTACAAAAGGGTAAGAAAGAAAGTGAAATACTAGAAGAGCTGTATCCCTTCTGAACCAGTGGATTCTTATTCCTATGTTCTCCATCACTTTTAAATTGGAGGAAAGTTCAGTCTAGTTTAAAATAAATGGATCAGGCTGGGGGACATAAAGTGAAGCAGGGGATAGTTAGCCACTAGCTTCTAAATACCTGCCTATTTTAATTATTCAATAACAACATATTGGACAAAGGAGAAAGAGAAAAAGGAGGAGGAGGAAGAGGAGGAGGGGGCGGGGTTGGAAACCACTGTATTAACACATGTCTGATGATCATAGTGATTATGATGATGCATTATACAAGCCCATGCTTGTGCTGTGGTCTTAATTAATATTGTCACTGACTTCACTCACCTGTGAGCAGCCTGGGGCACTGCAGACAAAGGGCCTCTCCTGCTCCAAGTTCATCTTCGATTCCTCATAAATCTACACATTAAAAGGGGGAGAGAAAGGGAACCTATAAATATATACATTCTAAACTTCAAGAAATATGCAAAATACAGCATTGAATTACTTTTTAAAAAAATGTCAATTGGCAAAAGAGACAAGGAAAAAAATCATCATAATTTCGGGGTCCTAACTTGCTAGAATTCATTAAGTTCCCATCTACATTCTTGTTACTCTTTCCTGAGCATATATTTACTCTGAAGGGGAAAAAAAACCATTAGGCTGTCAAAGTAAAAATCCTGCTTTGGAAAAAAACATATGTTCAGTGTTGTTATTAAATAAGGACACATCAATTCAGAAATATATTAATAGTTTTTACCTTTCTTCAGTTC
>NW_005842194.1:170739-213274 GCF_000455745.1 Alligator sinensis
TTTAATTTTTAATTAAAGACCCCATGTCTTAAATAGTGAATTTTCTTTAACATATTAAGCATATACTTTATGTGAAGTCCAAAGCATTTGAGACAAATACACATCCGAGTCCTGTAAAGATCTGTTAGATTTCATAAGATCTGCAATCTAGCTAAAGGCAGAACTGTTGTGTCCTCACATGTAATTGCAGTCCAGTATTTTAATTTTGGCCAACACCTTGAGAAAGAACTGATGGCCAATGATAAAAGAGTAAGCAGAGGGGGGCATTTGCCTTACCACATTGGAGACCGCTTTCAGAGACCAGTTATATAGCTAAATTTGAGCCAGCATTAGAGCACGTTGCTGACTAACTTGGACAAAATTTTTCTAAAAAAAAAGACATTGAAGGCTTTAAAATAAAATCTACCGTTTTCTGAAATATTTTAACCTTACTCTTTCTGCAAGTAGCATCTATATGAAACGTAGAAAGCATTTTTTCAGGGGGGTTTTCACGTGATGTATTATTCTTAGTAGTCTGAGTATATTCACTTTCACTGAATATATACATTCACCACATGCCATCTATGTTTATGTGGCTTACTTCAAGCTGCCTGAGCTTAGACCAGGTATGGCATGTGCACCTATTAGCCACTACCAAGAGCTGCATGGACAACCCAAAGTTACTTGGAGTGGGGAGAGGGGCTGGTACGAACAGGCAGATTGGCAGGTTGGGGCAGAGGGCTGGCAGGTCTGTGCGGGGGGATTGCTGGGACCATGATGGGGAGTGTGTCGGTCATGGTAGGGAGTCAGGGGACTGCAAATAGCTTGGAAGATGGGTCAAGGGAGATGGCAATAGCACAACTGCGGGGTTGGGGTGCATGTCTGGGCTTTCCCAGCCCTGAGGTTGTGCTGTGAACACCTCAGGCATCCAAGCAATTGAATCATAAAGAAGTAGGGCTAGAAGGGACCTCCATAGGTCATCTATTCCAATCCTTCCTGCCCCATGTGGTAATCAACAAAGCCCAGAAGCATGGGAAATACCCACAGTAGAACACAAATATAGCTATACCTACATCATCCCTTACCAGTGGTTGTCGAACCTCTTCTTGAACACCTCCAGTGATGGAGAGTCCACAACTTCCCTAGGCAGCCTATTCCACTGCCTCACTGTTCTAACACTAGTTTAATCCTTTCCTAGATCAGGTTAACTCTTTCTTGATCTAAGTTTGTGCACCTCCTGAGTTGCAGTAACTTGGATCAGGCATTCCATTTTTTTGTCCAAATTAACTCCTCTGAATGGCTGTGTGATTGGGCATTCAGATAGACCTGACCCTGGTTAGGTCAACCTAAATGTAACTCTGTATGTACCTATTGTGTCCCTGCTTGGCCCATTATTTTCTCTTTCAGTTTGTGTGGGTCTTTCATACAACAAAAGAGAGAAAAACTTTTTGTAATAAAGAGAATGTATAAAGCCACAAAAATGGCAGAGGCCTTCTGGGGTGTTGAAATCACTGTAACCCACATTTTAAATGCCATAGTTTCAGGCTAATTGTGCATTTTTGTCAAAGACAGCTGCCCTAGGTTTATTTGCATCATTAAGTGTTCCCCATTTATACTGAACTTCCAAGAAGCTTTAGTTACTGAGAAATTCTAGGCATATGCCACAGAGAATCACTATTGGCATCCTGAACATCCCAGCCCAGGCCTGCACATATAACATTTATTCCTTATTTTTCACTGTAGATAAAAATTTCAGATAATGGATTTCTTTTCCTTCTTTTTCACGATGAATGCTGTGAGACTTAAATATGCTGGATCAACAGGTGAGAAACTTAGATTTCTTATTTGTCAGTTTATGTACTACATCAGGGTGGCTAAACTGCAGCACAAGTGGCATGCACAACCTGTGTGCGTGGCACATGGCAGATTAAAGGGGGAACAGGCAGCACAGTGGCAGAAAGAGCAGGAAGCAGAAAGCAGAGCAGGAGATTGAGCAGAGGAAGGGGATTGAAGTGGCACTCAGAGAGGGTGCAGGGCTAATTTGTGCCATTCCAGCCAAAAAAGGTTGGCCCCCCCACTGTATTATATGATGGACAGCATCCTGAATGCTCTGCTCATGTCCTTTAACTCTGTCCCATTGTGACAATTTCTCTGAGTGAACATCTTCTAGTCAACAGAGTTTCCTGAGGACAACTGAGGACACAGAAGAGCACTCACTGGATGACTGCCACAATTCTCCCTGCTTCCTGTGCGGGGGGAGGGAAGAGTAGAGCAATGTGTGATGCTGGAAGACCACTGGAGCATGCAGACCTTTCAGGAAATGCTTCAAAGATCTTCCTCTTTTTCCAAGGATCATTTTTGAAGTGCTGTGGTCATTTCTGGGAGTGCTTTAAAGAGATGTGGAGCACTTCAAGCAACACATCTGTCCCTAGCCTCAGACCCGATTTTCATTCAGCCCTTGAGCTGCCTGTTGAAGTGGCCTATCAAATGTGATAAGTAGTACCAATTGGGGTTTTTTTTTTTATGAAAAGGACAACTATGCACTAGAAATTGGGCTGATGCCACCCATTTATCTCACTGAACAGTGATCATAGACCAAAATTAAGGTTTATCTCCAAGCAAATTGGAATTGCAGTAATTAAAACAGCTTGTAAATCAAGCTTAAGTCAGTTTGTAAAGTCTGAAATAAGAAAATGTTTACATAAAAAGGCTTAAACCAAAATCACTAAAGGGTAATCATTGATTACAATTATGTTTGGTTATTTTAGTTCCACTTCAACAGGCTCTTTAAATTTGAACAAACATTTTAAATAATTTTTGTGCCATCCTCTCTAAAACAGAAAAGCAATTAATTGTTTGTCAGTCAGTTAAGTTTGATTTAAAAACTAACCTCTACCTAAAGTATTTGATCCTTGACTGTTGGCTTTTTTTTCTAAAGGACCTTGCATAGATAAACAAAACAAAAAACAAACAAAGAAAAAATGCATCAAGAATGAAAGGCTTTATCTGATATCTCAATTACTTCAACTGAAGCACTGCCAAACACTTGTAGTACCCTCTTTCCTCATCTTCAGGGAAGAGTGGCAACTGCATTTTCAGTAGAACAATGGGCGACACTTTGTGAAAGGAAACAGAATGAAATAATTTTGATCCCAAGGGTACAAGTGAATTAAAAATGTTACCAAAAATTCTTATTGTGTCCTCCCTAACTGAATACTCTTTTTTAAAACTAAGACTATTTTTCAGAGTTAAATTCCCAAAATAAATCCTTTAAATGTTCTTTATCAGAACTGCGTAAAAACACCACATTTAGTTTCTAAGCCTCTATAATAAACATATAAATGATGTCAAAATCACACTCCACAGGGATTTTATTCAGAAGAAAAACTTTACAAAGCCCCCCAGAATGTTAGTCTTTGTAAGTCTAGTAATTAGTCTTGCATATATCTTTAACATCCTCTGTAATTCAGTATGGTCTGTACAATATTATTCAGCATATCTTGGCCCCTATAATATGTGTTACCATATAACAGATATGTTTAGGGTAAAATTATTTTAAATACTCTTTATATTTGTATGTGTGATATCACTGTAGTTACAAATATGGTACTATCTGTTTGGATAGAAGAGCAGACTGATAGCAGTTGCTACTAATTAATACTAATTAATACTTTACAAATTAACTTGGACCAGATAGAAAGAGGAAAACATTTTGCCTCCACAAACCCTACTGAACTCAAGAGTTGTTGGGGCATAAGCAATGCAGAGTCAGTCTCCTGATTTGTAACTTAAGAACACCACACCTCTCAGCAGCAGAATTTTTCAGCTGTGCACTTGTAAATTTATATGAAGTCCTTTTCAAAAGGTGGACATAAATTTCACATCCTCTAGTTCAGAGTACCGGCAGCCACATGGAACTAATGGCACATGATTCCAGTTGCTTGGTTCATACATTCTGCTATGATACGCAGTTCAATCCATGACTCCAACTCCTTCATCAATGTGTGCAGTTGCTCCAATATGCATGAAGAAATAACCCACCCATGGCAATCAATATCTCTGCTACACCTAATAAATAAAATAACTTGTTAACCTTTAATAGCTATGAGCTGTAATGCTCACTTTACATTTACAATGGATCTTCCACAGAGTTACATGGGATATCCACTAAATTAATGTGTACAGTGAACATCAAGTGAATCTAGTATGATTGAACAGTTAAAAAGTTACTTAAGTCTGAGTTACTGGCTTCTGTTGTTATCAACAGGTTAATTTATGGCAAATTCATAGCAGCAAACAAGAATTATAAATATAAATGAGCACTTAAAATAATATTGATATGTCAGCATCAGTTCTGATATTATTAACATGGGTATGAATGCATTATGCATCTGTAAAGGGTTTTGAATTTTTATAGAGATGTTAACAACATCTGTCAGCATTTATTGCCCTGGTGTGACCATGTAAAGAGCCTTATTGGCAGGATATATATGTGGAGAAATCTGCTACATTGTTGTAGTCTGCCATAACTCTGAAATATCACTCTAACTAGAAGCTGAGATAATCAAATTTTAAAAAATTATAGGATAAGCATGCAGTGGGTTCTTCAGCCAGAGTTTTATAAGGAAAGAAATTAAGGTTGGCAAGAGGTGGTGTGGTTTTGCTTCCTTTTTCATTTATTTTCTTTTGAAAAAGGTACTTGCAAACATTTAAAAAATAATTACTAAAACTGAAGCCTACAGAGAGGAATGCAAAAACATAAACAAAACCAAACAAAAGAGAACCATCTCATCTTTGCAACATCCTATTCTAGCTTAGTTATATCATAGACTATACGACCTCTTAACAAGACTGCCCAGAACTCAATCATCACCTCTTCTACAATTAGAAAAACAGTTCAGACAATTGACACCAAGAAAGTCTGCTTCTCTCTCAACTAAGTAGTATCCTTACTGCTTGACTGGTAAAAGCATCAAGCAGGTTTGTTTCCTGTTTCAATGTTATTCTTGAAGTGAGTTGCAGTTAGAATCTGATTTTCATTGGGTTGTTATTCGCAGCTGTGTGACCTTTTTAACCCTCTTTTTAAAGTGACATTTCAGCCTTCAACCTCAAACTGTAGGTTTCAGTTATCAATCCTGTGATTAACAGTGAAAATGAATAGACTAGTTTGTGAGATACAGTACATGATATAGGTTAAGGATACAATTCTGCAATATACACAGGCAAGTAGTTAGTCATGTAAGCAGTACCATTAACTTAAAACTCCTCCCCTTTCGAAGTGTCTACAAGGCAATGCCTTTTAGGCTGATGAAGAAAATGAAGACTGAGAACATTACAGTTCTGAGCAAAGGTCTTAATCCTACAAACACTTATGAATGTAGTGTTTACTGCTGTAACAGATTGATGCTGTGGGATCTCCAAATGCAAGTAGAAAGACTACTCAGGGAAATACACACAACACTCTGTCCTAAGTCTTTGCAGAGTCATGCTTGTAATTTGTACAATATTAGAAGAGGTTAGGGTTCTTTGAACACTTTAATAAAATGAAATCAAACATTAAAAAGAGAACCACCAGTGGAAAAATATAATCACCAAACAATATAGAATTGTTTAAATTGCCAGCTAAAGCTATCTTCTATAGTATTAGTAACAGATCCAAAAAGTGTAATTGCAAGTGATATTTAAATTATTTTTGTAAATGTAGTACATACTGGGTTAATTACTAACTTTGTTACCCATTTCTTTCTCCTGTGAATAAACTCTGGGGCCAATTTTCAGAATCATTGCAATGAAATGGAAGAAGGTATTTTTCCTTCTCATGGACTGTTCAGCTGAAGTGCTTGTTTTCTAATACTAGCATCATGCTTTTCACATGCACGTATACAGGGCTCATTATTACAGCACAGCCTGTTTGGGCTGCTGCAGCAAAGGGTCTGTCAGCATTTCCATTGGAAACCCCTATTTTCAGGATTAAGGCATTTCCAAATGTTTCTGGATGCTGGAAAGCAATACACATCTGGAATCTTCAAGCAGGCCTTAATGAGATAAGTCTCAAACCCTCCATGGTACTTAGCAGTTTTTGTGAAAAAAAAACCCTGATTGGGCCTCTGGTTTAAAAGAAAAGATTCTCATACATCTTTTTAAGCATACAGGACTATGCTTAAAAAGTAGCTGACACATGAATAGTGTCAAAGAGCAAGTAGTGCATGTTTTCCACCTGTGGTTGGGAAGTATTCTATCTGCAGTTGAGTATGTCTTCCATGTGGCAAGAGAAGTATACTACTGGCATTCTTCCACTGCCACCTGTGAAGTGTTTAGCCAGTTGCATACATCAGTAGGAATTCCAAATGGAACACAGGAGGATTCACATTTTGTGGGCTTTTTTAAAATACTTCAATTTTTGTCAGTCAATCAGTTCTTTAACCACTTGCCTGGGTAAAACAATGCTGAGCATGTTTTTCAGCAGTTCCAAATGCTTGCCCTTTCTGTCCCAAATCATCTGTGATGGAAAAGAAACAGGTGTTTTGTTTCTCTGACTTTGGCAACTAATAGCCAATATTAGATCTATAAGATGTCAGTCTCTTCCTTTTCTTCAGTATCCCTGTTTTTATTGCCTGGTAGAGGAAGAAGCAAGGAAGAAACCCAACAAAGAATGGAAGAGAAAGGAGGAAAGAGAGCTGCACATGCAAATTTGCAGGCCTGCAGACCTATCTGCAGTGCTGCAAACTATATGTGCCGCACATGTAGGCGTTCGCCACACTGTTAATTTGCAGAGCGGGGGTGGGGGGAGGTGACACTGGGAGATCCCAGTATAAAAAAACCTGACACACAAAAACCAGGGTGGCATACATGGTGGCAGCATGCACCACCCAAAACTGGCACCTGGCCAACCAGAGCCATGCTCCAGCTTCTGGCCAGGCTCCATGAGTAGGGATAGACATTACACATAAATCGGTTTAAGTGATCAGAAACTGGTTTAAACCTGTAACAGGACAGATGTTCAGCGCACATAAATAGTTTGAAAATGGCTGGAACTGGTTTGAGATAAACCTGGTTGAATGTAGTATCAGACTTAACTGATTTGGGTCAAACCAGTTTATGTAATGTTTGTCCCAGACCTCTTGCTGGTTTAAGTTAAATCAGAGTCCCCCAGCATCCCAGCATGCTCTCTGGGCTGGGTGGGACTCTCTGCTCCACAGCAGGGCTGGCCCTTCCCCTCTGCTCCCTGGCCAGAGCTCCAGCAGACTTGCAGGCACAGTACGGCCTGCTAGTTTCCCCATGCCCCCCTCCCCCTCACCAATGGCTGCTTAAGCAAAGATCCCTTCCTCCTCTCTGCCACAGAATGGACCATAGCCAGCATGTGATATGCTAGCTAATGCTGTGTAAGTCTCCAGCACAGACTGCAGACACAGCTGGGTCTGCCTGGCTTCCCCCTGCCCTACTCCACCGTCGCTGCTCAAGCAGAAAATCCCACTCCCTCCCATCTCCCAGACCAGGGACCCCATCCCCAGGGGCCCTAGACATGTGGTATACTAACTAATGCCAAGAGGTGTCTGTGTACGTCTGTCTCCAATTTCACTGGGGGAGGCAGACAGAACAGTGACTGCTTTGGGCTGTTTGGAGCTAATCAACAGGTCAGCCAGTAAGCTGTTTAAGAAGTTGGAAGTAATGGAGAGAGGCCACTGTTTTGCTAATAGAGTGATAAAGGCTGTTACAAGCCTCAGATGGCTTGCTTGCCTGTCAGTTTGCTGGAGACAGTATGATGAAGCAGGGAGGGAGATTGAAAAGCTCTGTATCATCAACAGATGCATGCACTGTGCCCCCTCCCCTCCCCTCCCCTCCCCTCCCCCCTCTCTCCGAGTGTTAGACTCCCTCTTGTCTCAGAGTGTTAGCCTGGGGTTGGGGGCTGGCAACACTCCCGCTCCTTGAGCACCCAGTGGGGAAAAGCCTGGGACTGTGCAGGCAGACCTGCCTAATGAGAGAGTCCTGCTGGGGCCTGTCCACGCCCTCCTCAGCTCAGCTCCCTGCTGAAGGCAAGGGAGGGCTGCTCTAGCACCCCCCGGCTTCTAGCCTGAGACACTGCAGGGTGCCTGAATTTCCTCAGTCCAGAGAGAATGTCTGTCCAGTTTCAAACCAGTTCAGCCTAGCCAGGTTAGACTAACCTGTAAAGATTGAATCAATTCAGGCTCAGGCTTTTTTAATGTCTGTCCCTAGCCCATGTGCCTGGATCACTGCTGCTGGAGCCCGGGGAGGCCCCCAGTACCCCAGGTAAGGCTGCTGGGGCCAGCCCACATGCTGGCCTCAACCACCCCTACCCCACCCAGGGCAACTTGCCACATATCAGAACACTCATGCACTGGTGCACCCAGGGACAACTAGCAGAGGCACAAATATATGCTGCTGCTAGTTGTCCCCAGGGAATGCATGTTCCTGCTTATATGCAGGAATACAAAAAGTATCTAAAGGGAGGCAAAAAAGCAGGAGCATGCCATAGAAATCAGAGCAGAAGAAAAACGTGGAAGCGGTATATACCTCAGAACTCTTTACTGGAAGCAGCAAACTTATTGCTTTCAGAAGTCAAAGCAAAACCAAAATAACTTTCTGTTTCACCCCATCCAGATAGTATTATGAGGTACTGGAAAACTAAGCCATGCCTAGCAATGACAGAGTGCAAAGCATCTCAGAATTTTATGAGAGGCTTCCTAAGTGTGAGCTGTTTATATTGATTTTTTGGATTCTCTATTTCAGTTTAGGACTCACAATGAATGGTAGCCTGTTTTTTAGTCCTGTACAACAGAAGAATGTATAGTTATACAGAAATTACCATAGATAACAGGAGATAGACGCCTAAAAGGAATAATACAGGTTGACATACATGTAGATGCTCCCAGTGATTGGTTAACATCATGACTACCTCTGTGGGAAATACACCAGGATGTACTTCTCAAGTGAATCAAATGGAAGCAGCAATAACTAATATGCCAGCAGCTAAAGTGAGCAGTCAAAGTCAGAATCACATGTTGAGTTCAACATTTTGTGTCATTCATTCCGTCTCTCACATTACTCTCCTCATTTCCAAAATATACTAAACAACCTATCCATACCACAACCTTCCTCAAAGATCCAACTACCAGGAGCCAGCATCTTACGGATAAACTTGTTTTGTTTTGTTCTTCTTCTAAGCAGGCATTAGTCTTTGTTTGAGACTTAATCTCTTGGGGCATAGCCCACACACAAGATAAAACTTCTATTAGCTGAAATCAATATTTACCAGTGAACTCCCACAGACCTTCAGGGGAAACCATGCTGAGCACATTTCTGTTCTAAACTTTTGTTGTTATTATTAGTCTGAGGCTTTCCCACCCCACTTTTCTGATGGCTTCTGCTCAGTATCACCCTCTAAGGAGCAATGCTTGACATGCTAATATTACGAAGTGGACAGCAGACTGATAACACAAAACTGAAAATGCTGAAAATGGAGCTTCAGGCTTTGCAGATATTCAGGGGGAAACATCCCAACAAACATATAATTACCAATTTATATCTCACGTATCTAACCTCATTAACATTAATGGGACTGTACAAAGTGTGGCCTCATTCCTCCCTCAAGCGCTTCCACAAATGCAACAACCTTTCCAGGACTGAAGAAGTTGCTATTTTTCATATTACTGGTTCTTTCATGGATAGACTGATGCCAAGAGCTCTATCATGGGTGTATTAAAGAAAAACAAGATCATCTTCACAAGTCAAGAGGACAATGTGCATATTGCTGCAAAGCAAAAAAACAAACAAAAAAAAATCAACTTCAAGGAAGAACTCAAGTGCTGTGCACTGAAGAGATCTACAGGAAACCTGCAAAGGGCAGGCAAGGCAATTGCGACTGTGGTGAGAGATGAAGACCATGAAGCAGAGGGTGTCAATGATGAACTCCCGGTAACATCTGGCAAATAAGCTAATCTTTTGGGACTTCCCAATTTTGGCAGACAGCGCCTTGTCCATCTCTTCAAAGGCTGACCTCATATTTCTATCCTTGGCTTCATGACATGTGGAGCTTTCAGCTACAATCACTTTTCACCCCCCAGAACAACTTTTAATATTAAGCACCAAACAACTTTGCCTATTGTTGTAGTTTGCATAGAATTTAATTAAGAGTTTTCCCTCCAGTAATAATATTGACTGAAAGTTTTAGGTTCTTTTTTTAAGTGTACTGTAACGGCAGTATGCTAATTACATTGGTTTACAATATACAAATAGATAAAAGAATTCACCTACATTGCATGCAAATAAATACTTGGCTTTCAAAAAGGAGAGGGGGGAAGAAAGCATGAAAGATGTCCTGGGGGAAACAACAACACAAGCCTGTTTAGCTGACTTTCAGACCAGCAGCAGTTTGAAGATTTTAACACAAGCATTGAAAACTCTGACAGCCAAAATTTTCCTTCTGTTTTATTATGAAATATTCTTAAACTGGACTTATACAAGCAGATAGCAACATTATATATTAAATGTACATAAATACTGTATAACTAGCTCACCTGTAAACTCAGACCAACCTGAATCTTTGCTTTTATTCTTTCATAACCAGCAACTTAGAAGGCAAATGAAAACTTTTATTATGTAGGAAAAGAGAATTATTAATAACTCACTTTTAATCAGTCATTGTCACATTTAAAGTTATAATTTTTAAATAACTCAGGGCGTTTATACACGTGGTCCAGGAGGTGGGTGCTTTAATTAGAGTGGCTCTAGGAGCCTCTCTAATTAAAGTGCCTGGAGCATCACATGTATCAGTGTCTCTGAGCTGAAAAATGGCAGCAGGAGCACTTTAACTAAAGCTTGTTTGATGCTGATACATGTGACACTGGAGTCTGTTCCAACGTGCTGTAATTACTGTGTGTTGGAGCAGCCTTGATTCACGTGTATAGGCACCCTTGGAGATCCACCTTTTAAAAGCACCAAAGATGTTACAAGGCTGAATGTAAAACCAACTAAAAACAATAGAAAACATTTTATTTATTTCAGTATGCTCTGAAACAGACCTTTATAACATATTAATTTAACTTTTTAGCACATGGCCCAATCCTCTAAGATGTGGAGGCAAGGCTTGATACCCAGCAGCTAAACTAAAAATGAAGACTACCAACTGTTCAAATGGCTAAAGTTCTCTATGGACTAAAATCATTGTGGACCAAAATCACAGCCCATCAAGATCAATAGAAGCCTTTGCAATTATTCCACCAAGCTTCGGATCAGATATTGTTGGCCTAAGTCAACTGAAATCAGGAAAGTTACATCACGAACCGATGGCTTAAACATTGTAAGTGACATCACTAAATTATGTCTTTCTATGGTCAGTGCCCTTTTCATGGATGGATCTAGGGTTTTCAAAACGGCAGTGCAGGTGATGTAGTGTACCATAACAATGCATATTTTTCTCCAGTTAATTTGCTATGTAATATATTATGTATAAAAACTATAACAAACTAGGCAAAAAAAATAAATATATGTTGTTTTAGTTCTGTATTAAATAGAATGTAATGTACAGTTCTTTTTCAGATTCATAAAGTGAAGTCTAGCTTTCTTGAGCATCTTGACAGTGCAGCCAAAGATTTACTGAAAGTTAGCTCTATACCTGATTTAATGTTTTTAACTAGAGCTGTGAAATAGGAGTTACATTACCAGGAACAGCTAACAGACAGCAGAATTGCCAAAGAAAGAATAGCTTGATTAGTGGAACATTAAGACCATTAAAAAGAAGAGATAATTGTTAACACTTATGGAATGAAGAGTTTAGAAAGAATCAAGTAGATTATAATGAGCCATGAAGTCAAGTAACTTCCTCACTGCTGCCTCAATAGAAATGCTGCTGCCAGGCAGTTAGTTTTAAATTTTGGGTGGACAAGGAATCAAAGTGCAGTGGGATGGAGGGGATGCAGTTGCACCACTGTAGTCTCCCTAAATCTGACCATGGCAAATAACTGAACTAGAACTGCCCAACCATCCAGGTCCCAAGATAATTTCTCTCAGATGTGAATCACTGCCACAGGAGTTATCTTTGGCACATTCTTCCCACTTAAAAAAATTTGCTTTTCAATTTATGTATGGGTCTACTGTACCTAGGGGTCTAACTGATTAAGCAGATTTACAGATTGTTACTCTTCTTTCCCTTCTCCCCTTCTCAAGTAAAAATATGCAACCAGGGAGCAGAGACAAGAAGCACAAATGCAGTAGCTGTTCCAATATAACATAATGGCACCCAAGCAAATGATTAGAGGGATATTGTCACTCTTCCTCAACTAAGAACATTTCAAAGTGAACTGCTCAGACTATCGGCTCTGTGAGCAGAAGAGTTGCCTCCAAGAATAAAACAATTACATAACACTTGTCATTGCTAGTACATAGCCTACATACAGGTGCAGGACAAACCTGAAAAACATTCCCACAGTCAGATGAGCAACACCCAGATCTATCTGACTGGCAAAGGAAGACATGACGAAGAGAATCTTGTGGCTAGAGCAAAGTCCTCAAAGCTGTGACAGGGATGGGACATTTTCCTCCCTCTCTTAAGGACTGCAAACATGCCTCAGGGGTACAAAATAGTTTAGGATTCTTCCCCACAAAAGACTGCTACATTGCCAAATGGATTTTTAAAAGCAGGCTTTGTGGCTGAAGTAATATTGTCTCCATTAAGGCGGCAGTACATAAAAACGGAACAACTTTCAGCCAATGACTAATCACAAGTTGCTGGCAGTGACCAATCCATAAATATGAGTGAGGGCCTTACTAGATGATGTATTTTGAGCTGCTCAAATGTTGATTGGTGTTGGTGCTAGCTCGAGTTTGGAGCAATCTCACCTTCAAGCCAGCAGAGGTCTTGAGGACTAAAAAGTAAGAATTCCCCCCTCCACTCCCTTCCCATTCTGGTTTCCCTCCAGCCTCCTGCCCCTTCTCCTGGGGATGCTTGATGTACTCCCCACCCCCAGGGTTACTCCCCGCCTCCTCCAGCCCTTGCAGATTACTCATGCCCCCCCTCCCCCCGTCCCTCAGCTTACTTGTGGCCACCTGCCCAACTCAGAGAGTAGCAATGGTGGTGGCAACAGCAGTGGCCAGGCAGTTAGTTTCCTCTTCCCTGCCTGCTTCCCCAAGACAGTGTCAGCAGCCAAAAGTCAGCTGGGGAAACCACGATGGGGGTGGGAGGTGCAGTGAGGTGAGGGGGCAGGATGAACTGGGTAACACAGATCAGAGATAAACCTAGCCTGGAGCGGTATAATTTTAAGCTGCCTAAAGAGTGCTTAAAACTAGTTTCACATATTAATGCATGGACAATTCTGGCTTTAGAGATCCAAAAGTCACCTAAAATGAATGTGTAATGAGGCCCTGAGAGTATTAAAAACTCAACACATAAAAGGAAAAACAAAAAATCACATTCTCAAAAAAAAGAAGGAGCCAAATAGGTGAAAGTCTCCATAGACTGCAACATTCAACATTCACAATCTATGAACAACCATAAGCTTTTAAACACACCGCAAGTATAAAGCAGTGAAATTTAGACATTCCTAAAAACACAGATTTGTATCTTGTACTTATGTAAATACACTGTCAAGCCTCAGCTATCTTGCTTATAGCTCTCTAGAAAAAAAAAAAAATCTTAGCCAAGATTTCCAAAAGGACTAGTGATTTTGAATACTTCAATTTTCAAGAGCCTAAATAGAAATATCTTAAAGGGACATGGGCTCATTTTCAGAAAATACTGAGGGTTCACTTTCCAAAAATCAAACCCCTTTACATAGCTTTTTATCTAAAGAAAAAAATAATGAAGAAAAACACACACGTTTTTAAATTACTCTCTCACTGGAGGCAGAAGCAGGGACAGAAAACCCAAGAACATTTTGATTAAACTTCCAAAGATTCCAGAGATAAAGACTATTACCTTTTCCCAGAAGCAAGGGATTTCTGATGATATCTTTTATTAGGCTAGATGTATACTTGGGAGACATGTTCAACAAGATTTTGAGCACAAAGTGCCCTTGTTCAGATAGACCTGAGGTTGGACAAACCATACAATTGGTCTACCTGAAGAAGGGTACTTGGCCACTGATGTTGAGAAGAAAACAAAAAACAAGACAAAAGAAAACAGAACAGTGCTTTACCAGAAGAGGAACCATGTCAGTTGGACCAGCTCCCCAGCATCTGTATAGATCTCACACTTCAGTCAGGCTTTTTGGCACTATTTAGTCAGCTATTAGATAAAAGTGCCAAAAAGCCCTGCTGAAGTGTGAGATCTATACATATGCTAGGGAAGTCAAGTCAGATTAACAGTTCCTCTTTTGGGCAAGCAGTGTGCTTGGTACTGGGCAGGGGGTTTGTGGGGGGGTGCTTGCTAAGCTGAAAGTCAAGCGCTGTTTGTTTGTTTTTCCACATCTGTCAGCAGCCTTTGTGTCCAATGCTTGTCAAACTACACAGTGGGCATGTCTCCTGGGCCAAATTCTCCTGGCTGGATTTACTTATGTTGGGGAGGCGTCTACACGTATGGGATTTGGAAGCAGATTTCCTGCTCCTGGCAGAAATCTGCTCCTGCCCTCTCCCACCCTGCACTGGCTCCCTGCCACCACCAGGAGAGCTGGAGGTGCCAGCTGCACCTGCCTGCAGCTGGTGGCCATCTTTAAAAGCCAGCCCCACTACCTGCTCCCTGGCCAACAGCCTTCCTGGCCTGGAGCAGGCTGGAGAGTGCAGTGGCAGCACATGGCAGCTCAGTCACAAGAGCCTCTGCCCACTGCACCATGGCTGCTCCACCACCAGGCCCCAGCAGTGACATCCAGTGCCCCGGGCTCCTGATAGCCACCTTGGTTGTCATGCTGCATTGCCAGAGTAACCGCCAACTGGTCCAGGTTAGTCTCGGCCCTAGCAGCCCCTCTGCATGGCACAGCTGCCTAGCCAGGCTCACCACAGTGTCTCTGGCCCCCTGCCACCGTGCTGCTGCCACCTGGACCCCATGCTGGTGCCCAGACCCTGGCAGGGATGTCGATGACATGCTCCTGGGCACCACCATCTCTGCCATCCATACACTGCTGGGCCTCCAGCCGCGCTGCTTGTAAGCCTGCCCAGCCAGCTAGGACTGGTGGCTGCACAGAGACCACCTGGATGGCCAGCCCCAGACCCCAGCCCTGCCACGCACCCCCAACACCACGCTAACTGCAGATAGTTCCCAGGGAAGCACTTTATTCCCCACAGACCCCACTCCCCCATCCCTAAAAATAGAGCACTTCCTCTCTCCCTTCCCCACAACAGATCCTGCCCCCCACACCCCACAGAGCCCACCAGCCACCAATAAAGCACCCTCTTCCCCATGCAAACTATTTACAGTGCATGCAGTGTATGCCCTCCTGAGGTGGGGGGCAGTGGGATGGGGGTGCCTAGGGGTCACAGCCCAGGGACAGGCACCCAGCACCCTGGCCTCCAGTTGCACCCCCACAGGTGTGCATGCCATGACAAGGCTGGTGGGTGGGGGGCTCACCAGGGGGTAACAGTGGCCACTGCTCTGCCAGTATGTCCATCTCCCCCTTCTGCAGCCAGTGGGCTGGCCAGCAGGGCCCACACATGGTCCTGACCCTGCTGCAGGCAACTCTTGCTGCAGGGCCACATGAAGCAGGAGCTACCAGCGGGGCTGGGCCCAGGAGAGGGGGCTGGCTGGCAGGGACCCCAAGGCAGGAGCTGGGGTAAGGGAACCTGGCTGGTGGAGGTACCCCTGCACCTCAGCCCAGGCCTACAAGGGGGCCTGCTGCTGGGTGATGGGCAGCCGCCAAGGGATACGTGAAGTTGTGGCCGGGAGCAGGGCAGCAGATGGCATGAAGGCAACCACCAGGGCCAGGATGGTGGCTAGCATCCAGCAGTCCTTCTCCATCACCTCCACTGCCTTGGCCACCAAGGCAACCTGCCACTCCTGGGCATCCCGGTGCCTTTTCCTGAACTCCTCTCTGAAACCAGGGGTCCCCTGACCCCTCGCTCCCAGATGAACAACCAGTCAACCAACCCTACCCCGCTCTATAATATCTTCATATCAATCCCTCTCTGTCTCCACTGCTTAGCTTTGGGTCCATGATATAGTTATTTTCCACCTTGACCACTATGATTTCTTCCATTCCTGCCTCCTCCAGTTTTACAATGCAGCCAAAACATTAAAATCAAGATTTTCCTCATCTATTGTTGCTCAGAAAATTCCACATTAACATTTTTCTACTAGCTCCCTTTTTCCTTTCATAGTTCTTGAGTCCTTCAAGACTCATTTAAACATTTTGCCGTCCTGCGTTTCTGCCCACATCTCTGAAATCCAAAAATGTTTCCCCATTCAGATTTATCATCCAGTCACTTCTTTTGTTTCTTTTAATATACTCCCTTCCCACTACTCCATTGAGAGATTTGCTGACTTCCTATGTCTGGAATAGCCCCCATATACTGAATAACCAGTTTCTCATCCTTAAAAAAATCTTTTAAATTCCATTCTTTACTTCTATGACAGCACTACACTAATAAGATTAAAGGACACTATTTTTACCACCATCATCGCCGCCATATCTTTTATAACAACATTCATCTCTAGATATAGGGCATACGGGTGTGCAGGCCGGGAGCAGTCTGGGCCCTTTTTCGCGCCGCGCAGGCTGTGGCCAGCAGCCCGGGCACGCTGGGTCGGAGAGAACAGGCGACACACTGGAATTAGGCACGGACACGTAATGGTTGATTTAAAGATTATTTACTTACACCAAAGGTCGTCGCGGTGCAGGCAGGAAAACTTGCTTGAGTTGCAGTTACAGATAGAAAAGAAGAGAGGCGGACTAGAGTTCCTTCCTGTGAACATTCTTCTAGCCCATCCGGTTGGAGGCTCTAAACCGCGAGCCCGTCGCGCCAACCAAAGAAAGTACTCGTACAAAAGAGCTCTGAATAAACTCACACGAAGTTTGCTAGGCTCCGTGGATCCTTTTGCGCGCAGGGAGAGGGATATGTCGAGGTTTGCGCTCGGTGACGGGGAGAGGCTAGATGCTGATCAGAACCCTGTTGCCTGCTTGAAATGCACTGGGTCCAATAGGCTCCGCAGCGCTTAGAGATCTTCACACAGCATGAAGTCTCCTCCTCCTGGTGTTCGTGGAGTCCTCCAACTTGGGCGGAAACCACTCAAGCCTTTTATACACCAAGCCGTTTTAACCGCCTAACAAGCCAATCCTTAGCCGCCACGTGTGAATAATTTCATGCAAGCCAATAATGGGGCTCGAATTATAATACAAATGGCGGGAACTCTTTGCAAAGTGCATTTCTGTGCTGCAAAGAAGAAATGCACACTGCAAAGAAAGCTACAAATTGGCGGGAATTCTTTTGCACCAGGGCTTTCCTCTGCAGCAGAAAACTCCACCGTGCAAAAAAGCTGCAATTTAGCGGGAACAATTTAGCAGTGCCGAAGCACTCACAAAACAAAAATCACACCCTTGGGTTGTGACAACGAGGAGTTGGATATATCTTTTTTTTCACTTTAATGAGATTTGGACAAAGCCCTAAGCATAAAGAAGGGTTAATACAAGAGCTGTTTGAAACTCTTGAATTTCTGTTATGAGAACTTTGAAATAAATTTTGCCTTTTAATTCAGAATGAAAACAAATACTTTCAACATTTGCCTCCAAACAAAATATTCCCAAAACATTTTAATTCTAAGATTTCATTTCAATTTTCATTTTGGGGTTTTTTGTTGTTATGTTATTTTTATGTCATGTTATGACATCAGCTGTAGCACCAAGCATGTTTGCATTATGGATCTTATAGTACCTAAAAAAATGGGAGCTAGCTCATGACTCAGGTTTCCAGGCACTACAAGTAACAAGCCATTAATAGGATACTGGCAGAGATGAGTGTTCAAGAAGTTGACAACTTTGGGCAGGTCAGATATTGAGAGGGGAAAGTAAAAGAAGCCATTTTCATGGAGGAGAAGATGATGCCAATGAAAAAATCTAAATCTGTGACCAGAAGCATAGCCATGCAGCTCCATGTGCTGGGAAGTGGATGGGGCAGCACTCACTGCTACAGTGCCGAAAGCAGCAGCAGTCAGCTGTCCTTCATATGAGTGAAGGATATCTTGAAAAAGTCCTATGGAACTCTACACTTGCGGCGATATCCCCCCAAAAGCAAGAAGTAAAAACAATAGCTATATTTTTTTGTGATTAATTCCTTGTGAGAAGTGTTAACAGGTTGTCTTGCTTTTAGTATTAGTACATAGCACATATATATTATATTTTGTCCTTATAGGTTTCAATCTTAACTATAAAGAAATACAGTGAAGCTCTATTTATTACAGATGGTTGAAAATTTTAAAAAGGAAAGTGCAAGTAATTTTATTACACAGATTTAAAAATATTTTTTCATGTATTTACTAATTACTCATTTATGCAATTTTTCTTTCATTTTTCAAAAAAGTTTTTCTAGAGGGATATTTTGTTTTCAATGTTTTCCCATATTCTCTGGGTCTTTTCCCATCCTGGCTTCATTTTCATCTTTTTATTCCTTTTCCCATTGAAAAGTAGAGGGGGGAAATAAACCAACCTAATTAAAAATAAACTTTTTTCCAATTTAATAAAAAAAGGAAAATTAAAAAATGAGAAAAGTTATGGATTCTTTCTAAAGGCCATTACTGAGGGAAATTGTTATAATTTAAAGGATTTCAAACAGCAATACTGTTTATGCTCAGGATAGGCCTGCACATAATACCCACACTAGGAAAATTTGTAGCAGCACATTAAAACTGCTGTAGTGCTGTGTCTCAAGCAGGCAAGGTTTGTGTTTGTGAAGGTCTTAGATTCATAGCTAAGATCTGGATGAAGCAAGATAAGTTACAGAGGCCAAGCCTACGTTACAACATTTTGTTGGCATAGCTATGTCAGTTAGTAGCATGAAGAAAAAAAATGACATAAATAAATAGTGACAACATTCCAGAGGATCAGTCTGCCAACCTGGGGCTGCTCCACTCTGGCTCAGTGTGCTGTAGAGGGCCTGGCTGGGGCACAAGGGTGCTACAGTGCGGGGCTAGCCAGCAGACAGACCCTGCACTGTAGCACCCTCATGCCGCAGGCAACCCCAGTCACCATCTATATGTGCATCACGTGCACGTAACTACTCTGCTGTAGGATAATACTTTCCCAGAGTACTATCTTACAGCGGACATAATTAATTTACTGCACCCTAATATGGACACATTTGTAGACGGTGAGACTTTGCTGCAGATCTAATTAGTCAGCTCCACAGTAAAGCACATGTAGATGCACCCCCACTGATCTAATGTAGATGTAACTTATACCAGGAATTTAAAAAAAAAAAGAAAAAGAAATAAGAGCTACTTTTGATGTAGTTCAGGGGCATATTTTAACAATAATGATAAAAGAACTTCTTTTGCTAGTTTAAGCCAACTCTATTTCAGACAGAACCTTGCCAGGATAACTATACCTCCAGCAAAGGCCTTAATTCTGTGCTCAGAAAGGCACAGAACTGAAAACTCACAGCATAACAGACCACAATTTGACAACAACTCTGGGTTATGGCTGAAGTATTGCTCTCCCTTAAATGGTTTCTAGTTAATAAGGAGTTTAAGAAAATAAAAGAAAATAAAAAATTAGGGAAAAGGATTGTACAAGCAACCTTGATGATGGAGCATTACCTTCATGACCTTGGAAGTCTCCAGTTCAAAAATAAGCTTATATGAGAAAGTTTTGAAGGTAATAAAAGTGAAGCTAGAGAACTCTTGAACTCTTCTTCTATAAAACCCCATTGCTTTAGAAGTTTATTTCATCTAAGACAAAGATAGGAAGTGATATATAAAGGGCAGTCTATGGTTCATGTTCCTTGATGGGAACATGAAGTGGAAAGCTGAGTTATCATCAGCCAAGATACAGTGAGTATCTTGGTTTCTAATCTACAAAACAAAGAGCCACCATTCTACCCATTTCTGTTCACACCACTGTAACAGAACTATTTGGGCTATGCAGAATGGCTATGTTTTGTTCCCATTTTGGATTCAGTTGTTTCAGAGGGACAGTGATTCGTTTTGGTGTTTCAGATCACTGTTCTGTTTTGATGCAGCCAAATCTATTTAGGAGTTTTGACGCTGTTTCGGCACTGATTCAGAGATTCGGATCAGCCGGAGAGAGGCAGGCACAGCCAGCAGGCACTGCAGGTTCTCCTGTGGCTCCTCTGGCTGTGCCTGTTTCTCCCCAGGCAAGGGGAGCCACAAGACAAGTCCCCATTGCTGCCCTGCCCTGCCACATCCCCCCACCCAGCCCCAGTCTCCCAGCACTTAAAAAAAAAAGCCCCGCACTCACCGGCTATAGCAGTGGTGATGGGAGCCTCTGGGGGGTTGTGGCAGAGCCCCGCCCCCCCCCCACAGCGCAGGGCAGTGGGGGGTAGCAGGGATTGCCCCCTTTGCGTGGCACCTGTGCAGAAGCTGTCGCATTGCAAAGGTGCAGTGTGGCTCAGCAGGGCACTACACACTGTCTGGGAGCTGGTGTGGCTCCAGCAGTCAGCTAGAGCCCAGCACCACTCAACCCCAGCAGCCCCAGCTCTCAAACAGTATGCAGCACCCTGCTGAGCCACACTGCACCTGCGCCATGGGGCAGCTGCCACATGGGTCCCAGGTGGGGGGGGAGAAATCCTTCCTCCCCCCCCTGCTACCCCACACTGTGTGTGGGGGCTCTGCCATGAGCCCTCAGAGGCCGTGATCACTGCTGCTGCAGCCAGCGAATGCCGGGCTTTTTGGGGGGGGCTTTTTTTTTTAAGTGCTGGTAGGCTGGGGCTGGGCGAGAAGATGGGGCCAGGCAGGGCAGTCATGGGGGCTTCTCCCACAGCTCCTCTGGCTGTGCCTGCCTTTGCCCCAGTGGGGACAGCCACAGGAGAAGCCCCCATGACTGCCGTGCCCGGCCCCATCCCTGGCCTGGCCCCGGCCTTCTGGCACTTTACAAGGAGGACTGCGGGGCTGTGCTGGACTTTTCCCAGGGGGCATGGGTCCCCAGATCTGTGTGTTGGATGACAGCAGGCTGCCGTCCCTCCCCCAGAGCACTGGAATTGGAAGGGACCTCAGGGACAGATCGCAGGCACTGGCCAGCTACAGATGTCAATATCAGAGCAGTCCTCCCCACACTCTTCCCCCTCCCTCTTCTGAGTTTCTGTTTCCCTGCAAGCCCACCTCCAAAACATTTCCAAAACATTTTGGATGGTTTCACTTCATTTCAGATTCGGTGTTCTGGGCACTGAAAAAGGCCAAAACACCTCCAAAACGAAATGGCTGCTGACATTTTGCACAGCCCTACTATTCATCTCCGGCACCAACTAAGTAGCAAAGACCCCCAGTTGAGCGCAACACTTGACATGTAGAAAGCTGAGTGAGCACACAACCTGCCCTACTGGCTGAAAAAGACTATGCACGTGCTTGAAATCATGCATAATGTAACTGGTTAGCTGACCTTATTAACCATACAACTAGACTTTCATGTCACAAAATAACTTAAGTTGACAAATAAATTTTTCTGCTGATCATAGCAAGGGACACATTTTCAAAATCAACAATTCTAAGGATAACTTCAACATTTAATTTGGACTCACAGACTTAATAGGACATGTGGCTATTTTTTCCCATCATGACACTAAAACTTTGAGCCTAAAAGCTATTCCCACCACAGAACAGGACACCATATTAGTAAAATGCCTTTAAAATCTATAGCAATTGACTGAAAAGTGCAAAGCAGTGTTTTGATTAATAAAAGAATGAATTAGAAAGAAATCTCACTGAAAGATGAATAGAATCTCCAAAATAAGTTACATTTTATTTGTGAATAGATTAAGTTTTTGAGCCAGCCTTTTGTGCTAACGGACATAATCTCCGCACTTCCATACATTTGGAGCTTCTAGCCCCCACCACTATCCTCCCCCCCCAACCTGGTTAAGATTAGAAGCAGTAAATATTCTATACAGCTGAGAAAGGAAAAAGGAGAAAGGAGTATCTTGCAGTTCTCAGCTATGATCCTTCTGATCCACAGTGAATGATCTTTGAAGAAAAGTACGTGTAGACATTACCCAAGTGGACAGTGACTGTGACTTATTTTTTTCCCAATTTACTCTCCAGTCCCCCTACCATACTAGTGCTCTTAAAAGAAATTACCTTTGTTTCTAACAGTGTTCATGCTGCATTTAAGTGAAAAGACATAACATTTAAATATATGTAAATAGTTGCAAGGTAGTTCAAAATAAACAAGTGGGTGTTAAAAGAAGAGCTAAAAGTAAGGAGTTGGAGGAAGTAAATTGCTGAGACTTGTTTAAAGCCATTTAGAAATCTGTCCTGAGTGATAAATGAAGATAAGCAGAAGAGGTTTTGCAAGGCCTTTGTTTTGTAAGAGGATTTTGCAAAGTGAACCCTTTAGCTCACTTCTTCGGGTTAGAATAGAGTAACCAGGCAGGTCATTTTAGAGGGCTGAGTTCAAACTCCATTCTCTAAGAGCATTATTCCCTCTCGACCCCCACTGAACACCTCAGAAGCCCTGAGGCCCAAATGAGGAGAGGTAAGATTAGAAAGAGGCCACAGGCACATGTTCATTTAATGGCATGATGGAATCTGATCCTCGATCCAAACAACCAAGCCTACTGCCATGACACATGTAAATAGCAGGAAACATGATTTAGGGATCAGGGATCAGCTCCAAGTGGCACCATTACTACCTGCCAGTGCAGACAGAGACCAGGATCCCAGGCTGCCACTGTATCAGCAAGATGAAAGCCAGATTCCCACAGACGAGCTAAATTCGAACAGCCTGGAGACCTGCACCAACAATCAGCTGACAGTCGGTCCCAGCCCCGGGACTGCAATGGGAACATTCAAGTCTCCCATACTGTCCCAGGGTTGGGTTCAACAATCAGCTGATTGTCTGTCCCAACCTCAGGAACACACTGGAGTCAGACTGTAGCACAGTCCTGGTGCTGGTACCAGTAATTGTAGGTCCCAGCCTAGGACTGCACTAGGGCTGGCTCAAGACCCAGCATGGTCCCAGGGCTGGGACAATCAGCTGTTTGCCAGTCTAAACCGTGCAACTAAACCAGTGTCTTGTGCCCACTCTGCTTATGCTACACATATTCAATTTAAGGCATAATGAAAACCAGCCACAAAAACATTATACATGTTTTGTGGAATGTTTTTGTGGCTGGTTTTCTGTTTTGTCATGTCATTAATTCCTTGAACATATGGCAAGGTTACTATTTATGGCACAATTAACAGGTTAAATGTGTCTGAATTGTAACGTCTGCCAGGGGCCAGGAAAACATAGACAGGCAGAAAAAATCATCCTGGGACTTTGTTAAGCAAGGAGGAGGCCAGCTCTGATATAGGTAGAGATAACTGCAAAGGAATGGACCATGAATGGATATGTAAAATCATCTATGCACATGGCATCAGAGGCATAACTGGCCAGTTCTGCACCCTGAGGTGGTGGTGCAGGGTGCAGGAGCAGTGGCTGGAGGTTCACTGCTGTGACATGAAGGTGAGGCTGCCCTGGCCCCTGGTCAATTCCAGTGCAACAGCCCCCGCCCCCCCCTCCACACACACACACTTTAGGCAGTGCCCAGGGCTTGTATCTCACTTACCCACCCATTGTTATATTACTACATAGGATATATAGAACTTTGAACCTCAGCGAATAAACTCAAGAAAGTCTAAGGACTGATGCAGATGTTTTGCAGAACTCTAGTAAATCAAGGTGAATGTTACTGTTAAAGTAAGAGAAGAAACAAGAAATAAAAATGGTTAGTTCAATTGTTTATTTTTCTTTTCAGACTATTGTCAAGTTTACTTTGTCCCCCTTAAGCCCAGCACCGCTATTTCCTGCATCTGGGTGATGACGGCAGTCTCTTGTATACCACATAAAACAGATTTGGAATTTTGAAAGCTCTCCTGGTCTGGTTTCTCTCTGGAAATATATCGCTTCAACATGCGGGAATATTTGTATTTTCCTGACAAAAATTACATTCATCTTTAATGTATATAACCATGTACTTTTCCCTCTTCTTTGTACCAAATGGACAGCAATATCCTTTGTTAAAAATAAAGGAAATAAAGTCTTGAAATCAATACAATCAGTGAAAGGCCTGGTGATATTATGGGCAGCTTTTGTAGCAACAATGCTTTTTAATGTTTTAAAACTAAAAGAGGAAACCCACTGAAAGCAACAGTAGTAAAGAGTATCAAAAGCACAACTTATCCATAAAAAAGGAAAAGGAAGAGAGAAAAAACTATAATTTGTTTTCAGTCAATTGATTTTCCTACTTTGACACTGTCTTGATTTAAAATGAATTCTAAGTTCCAAATGTTCAATACCATTACAAAGCCTAGTCTTACATGGAAGAAATGTTCTTTCCAAGCAAGATCTTATTGAAAGGTAATGATGTTATTGGCTCTGAACCTGCAATGAGTTTTAGTATTTTGCAAATACAAGATATATCTAAATTTAGAAATAATTTAATCATCTAGAAAACACAAAAGGCATTAAGAGGATCTAAAAACAAAATAATGCTATGAATTGAACAGCAAACTGCAATTCACTTTTCACATATTAACCCTCAATCTAAGTAAAGTGCTATCTTCATTATACTAACAGGACATGAGTGACTTTATCAGGCCAATGGTGGCATCAGTACCAGAACAGATTAAAACAAAAAGCTGTGACCACCAGGGACAAATTAACACATAGGCAAACTAGGTACATGCCACAGCCATAAATGAAGAAGGGGCACAGTTGTGTTTATTTTACATATTATAATTATTGAGTGAAAAAAGTAATATAAATATACAGTATTAAACAGGGGCCCACGAGTTTGTTTGCCTAGAGCCCATTAAAGGGTTAATCCAGCCCTGGTGACTACAAAAAACTTTTGTTTGCACCATATAAAACTTAATAGATTTTGAAGTAACGAATTTAAGGGTTTATAGAAGTGGCTCTTTTGACTATCTTCTAAGGACTAACTATACTGAAAGAGATATGGAATGTAGTCAGTATAACTTTAAGAATTATTGCTAATTTATATCAGTTGAATGGTTGCTTGGTTACTTTGTTTCTTCAGCCTCCAAGGAGCCTCTCTGAAATTCACCGTTGCCTCACACCTTGAGTAGTCATTGGTTGTGTCTACATGAGATGCTTACTGCGCATTAAACTAATCTAACATGCAGTAAAGTGTCACCATCTACATATGCACAGCAATTACCACAGAGTATATTAGTCTAATGTGCCATTTTTCTAGTACCTGTAGATACAGGTACTAGAAACATGGTACATTAACTAATGCACCTTACTGCACATGTAGACACAAACTGGGAGAGAATTGCTCCTAGTCAGCCTAGGTAGCAAGCAGCTACAGGGGGTGGGAAGAGATGTCTTGGCTTGGCATGGCATGGCCTGCCAGCCACATGGAGATTGGGATTGGGACCCATCCCAATCTCCATGTGGCTGGGAGGCAGCTACCGACCCAGCCGGGACACCTTCCCACCCACTCGGGGCCAGCCTGATCTCCTCTGGCTGGGACAGAGCTGCCCGGCAAGCCAGGACAGCTCTCCCCTACCCTCCAAAACTCAGGGCTAATCCTCTGCGCCCCCTGTCAGCCTAAGGCTGGCAACTGGGGGAGCCTAGAGCTCCCCCTGGCTGCTGCAGGGGTGGAAGAGCAGGGCAGGACCAGTTCAGGACTAGGCTGCCTCTGTTGGGCTCAATTTGCTTCTGATGGGGTGCATGTGAAGATGTGTACCAGGGAGCATTTTAATGAGCCTGAATTTTCTGCACAGAAAATTGAAGCACATTAATTGAACATGTTGATGCACCCAGTAATACCCCAATCTGATGAGGTACTTAACAGAGTAAATAGTTCTGCTGACTTGACTGAGACTTCTCACATGCTAAGATCCAGGCATAATTTTGCTTCTACTTTACACTGAAGTAGCTAGAACTGAGAACTTCATCACTCACAGGAAACATAACACTCACTAATTAGAAATGGTTTGTCAGATACAAGATTTCATATTGCAGAAAAAAAGAAAACAGAAAGAGATAGAGAAGTGGTCCCAATAACAAAGGCAGATCAAGTGTCAGAGAAACAATGACAGCAACAAGTTTAACATAAACACACAGGGCAAGCTAACATAACCTAGAAAGCAGGACAGAGGCAGATCAGCCAGGTACTCAGTGCTAGTAATATAAAAAGCCAAAGGAAAAAGTCCACCTATTGGCAACTATGGCAAGGATGTGAGAAATGGAACTGCTTGGGACCATGCTAATGGATCAACAACCAATTTGATTCAAACTGGATTAAGGAGACAGCTGCAATATCATTTCACCAGTAGTGATAAGGAATAACAGTATGCTGGAGAAATGTGACCAAATAGTGGCGATACACAATAAAATCTTTGAGACGAGTGAGCAAATGCAGGCTGTCACAAAGAAACCCAAAAAACAAGATATGTTTGGATTTAAAATGACTACCACTAGGCAGTAGGGTTGCACAAGCCATAGTTTTGAATGCATGATATCACCACAATATCTTCAACATGAAAAAACAGAAAGGGAAAATTGTCACAGTGGGTTCTTTTCTGGATTCTGACAGAATAGGTGGTATTCAGAGAACATTTAGAGAGGAAGCTGAAGTCGGTCATTGACCTCCCAAACCCTGTAAGATTGCCAAAATGCAGTTTTAGTCTTAGTGTGGAGCTGCTGAAGAAGCGGCAGGCATATGTAAAGTACTTCAGACATGCTGAGCTGGCATTAAAAACCATGTACCTAGGGGAAGCTATGCATTTCTAACTTCTGGACCATTAAAAGTCAACAAACTCTAGTACAAAAGATAACCACAAACATTTTCTGAAAGGAAAGATGCAGCGATCTACCTGGTATTTAAAGGAAAGAGTGCAGGAGGGAAGAATCTGCAGGAGGTGATAGTAATTTAATTTGTGTGCCTGTTGTTTTTAATGCTACCTACAGTTCTGTAAATACTTCTCTTACAAAAGAACCAGTTAAATTTTAGAAATATGGAATCCTCATGTCATAGAATTCCTTTTCTGCATTGCAGCGCCTCTTACACATTTTCTTCAATGCACTGAGGGCATTGCTATAAAGTTAGCAGGCACTGCTATGAAATACCTGTATTATTGCTATTTGTAGGAGAAAATTCCTGAGTTTATGCTGATACCCAGTGCAAAGAAAAACTAGCTAATGTATTAATAAATTACAGAACAAAAACTTCCCCATATTACATTACAATTTAATGATATTCTACTATGAGTAGAAAGTACTATAAAGTAGAAATTCTACTATAAGCTTGGCTATTACAATATTTAAGCTCAACTGTATAAATACTGGGTCTGATTTTCAGAGGTGCTGAACCCTTACAACTCTGGCTGACTTCAGTCAAAGTTATGAGATAATTAACACCACTGAAAAAATCAGTGCCTGCCAATGACTTCGAAGTACAGCTAATCACATAGGTAAAGACTATTCACAAGAGTAAAGATGGAAGCATCAGGTGCCTGGTTCTTTATATTCACCTGACAGATTGTAACATATGCTAAGAAAACATTAACAGTAACACAAAACATATGTACATCATTTTACTGTGTGTTCAAACAGATTAAACACATTTGCTGTGCATCCAATACATAGAAATAAAATATGGAGCATTGTATTACTTCACCAAAAATACTAGGCTCTAATTAGGACACTAGGGAAATTTGTTATATCAATTTCAATATGAATCATCCATTAACATTCAAAGGCAAAAAAATTACAAGGGTTCAACTTCCAGATTAGGGTTCAGGCTCCTATAGTATGCCAGCTGCTGCACCATGCATACACACCTACTTCTGCCAGATCTCCTTGTGCAGAACTTGCATTGCACTCAGTGGGCACATCTACACGTACAATTAATGCACCTGAATAAATTCCAGCACAGTTCACACTAGAGTTTATTGCTCCCAGGTGCAGCATTTACATGTGTGTGCAAGACTGCAGCACATTGAGCCACGCTGGTTGACAGCCCTGGCTGACAAGGAGCCTGGGGGGTCAGCCTGCAAGCCTGGAGCTGCTCTACCCCAGCTCAACATGCTGCAGGAGGGTGGCTAGGGCACAAGGGTGCTACAGTGCAGGGCTCACTAGCAGGCAGCACCCACACTATAGCACCCTCATGCACCAGCCAGCCCCAGTCACCCTCTGCACAGGTAAATAATGCTTCCATAATATAGTACTTGCGTCTGGCAGTACTAACCTATGGCAGAGTTAATTAGGTTACTTCTGCCTAATAGCTCCACACATGTAGACAGTGACACTACTGCAGAGCTAATTAGGCAACTCCACAGTAAATAATCTTGTGCAGATGCCCCCAGTGAGTTTCAGAGAAGAGGGCTTCCCAGTATTAGAGGTTTGGTTATTGAATATCATGCTAGACTTCATTGAACCAAATCCTTTGGAGCAAACTCCTATAAGCACCACTGACCTGAAATGGAGCCATGTGTACTAGTTGATGACACAGCCTTTTTTACCCCCTCAAAGAGTTGGCTACCACAAGCAGGCTACAATAACCGTAGCAGGTAATCAAGAGTTATTTCTGTTGAATTAAAGTGAGTAGCTTTTCACTAAATAAGTATGTGATATTAACTAAACCTGTTAATTTAAAAGAAACAAGAATCAACCTACAAGTAGTAATTAACAAATTATTCTTAAACAGGTGTCACTTAAAGAATAAGTGAGGCTATCATTTTTCTATACTTCATCAGTAAAATGCTGACTCCTTACATATAGTAAACACAATTTAAGCAGATGGTAAGCTCTTAAAAGGCATAAACCTATACTTAAATAAATCAATGCTGTTGGACTTAGCTTTGCATTGATAGTCAGCAGAATTCATAGAGCTTCTCTGTAAGATTTAAGAATGATTTACTACCATGATGAGAGAACAAGCCTAAGATTTAAGTCTTGCTGATAAAACTCTATGTAGCCCTGAAAAATAGAGCTCATACGCTTGTACTGCATGATCGCTGCCATTTGTGACATGCTGTTACTGTATAAAAAATATACTCCTAATGTTGTTGTTAGACTACATTTTAGCATGTTCATTATTTTTCATGGCAAGGATAAATTTAAAAAGGGATACGATAATTTAATAACCTTATGTTTTGATCCTGGAATGACTGATGCCTGTACTTAACTTTTCCCTCTCTCATTATCCCATGTTGCTTTAATTGTACTTACCAAATAGTCTGTGTAGAATCAAAGGCATGGAGATAATAGGCAAGAAACTGATACATTAAAGATCTTGGTTTGGACTAAATTCCAGGACAGAAATCCTAAATACCTAAATCTGACATGGGGCAAATGCCTAAACTTATCTTAATGAATATATATTTTCTTTGATTAAAAATGGTTTTCAATGTTAAACTGATAAATTTCAGACCTGAAATCAAATGACTCTATTTGATGTACACACATATTTTAGTGTCTTTCAGGTGTTGTGAGTGATCTCTTTACAAAGGTTCACTATATGACAGGGAACTAGTAAAACTGTTTCTTTAGCTCAGCTGGCAAAGCTCTTCTCTAGGCAAGCAAGAGACCCTGGTTCACTTAAGTCTAGCCCCACTTCTAACTTTCCTCTGTCAATGAATTCCATTGCCATGTATGCCCATTTATTAAGTGAAGAATGTGGTGGCAGCAGCCTCTACTGGTGAATGTGTGCACAAAAATAACAACTGGATGGAATGAAAAAGTAACTGGGTTTCCTTTCATCATCTGCAAACAACTTAGTTGATTAAAAACCCTCTAAATCTGTGTGAATGACTTTTCATAAGGAAGGCAGGACATCTTACACACACGAAGAAATAACTGAAATAAATAATTCAGTTTTTAGCTAAGTATCATTCAGATTATGCTTGTATTGGTCATACTTTGCACAAAAGAATATAAATTCTTCCTTCCAAACCTGAAAAAAATTATTTTTCAACATAAAATGGACTGATAAACCAGTCCCCTTGGAGGGCAAATTTCACTTGGTGTCTTGTAATTTCCAAACAAACCTGTAAGAGTGGCTAAATGAAAACACTGCTTATGTAGATGTGAGGCAGGGATCATGGGTATGTTTTAAAGATGTTAGGAAATGCAAATGAAACAGGAACCCATACACTGGAGCCTGCAATCACTCTTAAGAAGCCAAGCTAACAAGGACGATAAACATTGATTTTTGCTGGATAGGGCATATCAGATTACAAGTACATGCATATTTAATTCTTTGAGACAAAGCACAAATGAAAAAGAAACCCTGCTGAAATGAAGCAAACTGATATTACATATAAGAAAGAATAAAGCACAAAGATTCATTAAGGTTGCTGAACTCTGCTTGGAAAGTAAATCCCATCCCAACACCCATGATGTGCTCATTGTTGCCTTAATTTGCATGTTAGAGTTGCTGAGTGAAAATCATTTTTCCAATTCATGCGATTTGTACAAATAATTTTAACCTTCATTACCCACCTTGTTTTCATTTTCACACAAGTGTTTTTTCCAAGGCCTTGGAAACACAGAAATTACAAATACCCTAGTGTAGTGCTCAGTTCCAGCACAACTGCAGAAACAGAGGCAAACAACAATTTAACACCAGAGCAATTCACTACTAAATTAAAAAAAACAAAAACAAAAAATGAAAATAAAAAACCCTACACAAATAGAGAAAAAAATCACTTTAAAATTAATAGATGTTTATTTCAGGATGATCACATACTTTTATGATAAGCAAAATTTAATCTTACAGTATAAACAACACTTCACTCTTTGCAGTGAAAAAATGTATCATCTTTCATCTCTCAAATCCACAACACTTTCCCTAGGTTACACATTCCCTTTAACCAACTTGTGCCTTTGGTATAGGAAACCCAAATTGTCTCAGTACCTTTAGCTGACTATGAAGGAAGTTTCAACATACTCAATATTAATGATGGGTGGACTTCTTCCTAGTGAGATGGGAGAGGTTCAAGACATCACTGATCCTGAAATTTCTTCTCCTGGCCTCCTCTCCACCCCTGCACCCGAAGGGTTTCTTTGTTCGTTTGTTTTTCCCTTTATTTTTATCTGCAGTTTTATGTGGGGTATGGTTAGCGGAAGAATGGAGTTGTTCCACTGTCTTCTACAGACACAAATTAACTTTCCACTTCCTTTCAGGTGTCCTGCCAGTAATACAACTGCTTAGGAATACAGAGGGGACAAGAGAAAGCCTTCCCTAGGCTCAGGGGAGCCTGAACCCTGAGAAATGTTTGTATTAGTTTAACCTCTCCCAGTACTTCAGAGGTATTTTTGCCTTAGAATGGTTTCCTGCTTTTACTGCCAATGTAGAAAAACAGTCACCTACCAAGAGGGTATTCTTATTTGATTAAACAATGGCCCTTCTTGGTAAACAATGGTTGACATGGAAGAAAGAAAAATTTGGCCATCACAGAGGCAGGTAATGGTCCTGGTGATGGCTCTTCTCCTTTTCCCACAAGCAATTGAGGAGATATCCTGCTAAGTCAGGATTGATAGAATTTGTAGGAGAAGCAACAACTGTGCACTCGCCTGGCACTGGGCTGTTCTCAGCATCAGTACAGAGCCGTGATTTGCCAGCTGTAAACAGACTTGTTCCATTTCCATTTCAATTCAGTATTTTGAACATACGATTTTGACTGACTTCAAAGCTAGGCACAATTAGTTTGTATTTCCTAAATTGCAGTAAACGTATACTGAAAGCAAGACATGAGTGGACTGGGAGTTCTGTAACCGCTTTGCAAAAAATACTCTCATAGGCCATGTCCTAATGAGCGCACGTGTGCAGGGGTGCATGTTTCCTGAGGGACGAAGAACAACGGCACAAATAAGTGCCACTGCTCTTTGTCCCCAGGTATGCCCCTGCATGCATGCTCCAGCATGCAGCAAATTGCCTTAGGTAGGACAGGAGAGGCAAGGGCCAGGCAACTGTACTGGCCCCAGCAACCTTATCTGAGGTCCTAGGGGCCTCCTGGAGCAGCAGTGGCACCAAATAGCAGCATGGCTCTGGCTGGCCAGGCTGTTTCTGATGGCTCATGCCGCTTCCACATGTGCTGCACTGCTTTTTTCAGCAGCAATTTTTTTTTTGTTTGACACCAGGATCTCTCAGTGTAAAAAAAACTTGCACTTCAAATCAACAATTCAGCGAACAGTTACACATGTATCACATGTGTTTTGTGGCACCTCAAACCAATTTGAAGCACCACAAACTGCATGTGCAGGTCTAGTCAGGTATGCCCATATCATACAACTATGCAAAAAAAGGAGACATGTACAAGTTGAGGAAACTAGACACTTTCAAAAGTATATGGCAGACGTGAACATATTATGTCATTCGTTTGCCTTTCTATTTCACATTATGTACCTTAAAGGAAATGTTAAAATACATCTTTAAACATAACATTTATTCTGATTCCCGGAATAGACTCACGTAAAAAAATTACAACCCAGGAAATTCATCTTCTTTCCAGTTCCCCATTCCCAAGTAAATTCACTATGCCATTTTTCAAAACTCCCCTAAATTCTGGTCCAGGTACTCATTTTCTCTGTATTTATGGCTTCACAATCATCCTCTGTTAATGGAAGGTTTAGTGGTTTACATGAGATTTTTTTTCAGACAGCAGATTGTGGGTTTGATGCAAGGCTGGGTGCCACCTAGATCTTGGCTGAAAGAAGTGATAAAAGTAGGAGTTTGTTTTTAAACCATAGTTTGCCGGCAGTGCTAGAGCCTTCTGCCTTGTCTGGTGCAAATTATGAAATATGCACAAACTCTCATCCTAACATGGATTTAAAAAACATGTTAAATAAGAGGCTTCTACTATAACCAACACTAAAAATGAGCACTGCTCATCACTGATCTTTTGAAAGACAGCAAGGAACCAGAATTACACACAAGTGCGAGATCTCTTTCTTCTGGATGCAAAGCAGTCCAACAGTACTGGCTCTATAACCCTTTCCTGCAATCGCTCGGCACACAGAATTTCCCTATATGTTGGTGACAGCTTTCATTAACTCTTTATTAAATATATTTGTCATGGCAGTACATTAAGGGTGCAAACAGAAGTGACAATTTCCACCTAATCCAGCCACAGAAAGCAGTTTATAGCTGTGACCAAACACAAGTGCCTGGCTGCAAACAGTTTTAAAAATGGCCAACCAGGTGAAAATCTGACCCCTCATTGCATGAGGAATCAGATAAAGATATTTCAAAATGTAGTGTCTTCTGTAACTTGTGTCTGCAGAGCTCCCGGCCGGTCACTGTTTTCAGAATGGGAGGAGGGAAAGGAGTAGAGGGAGTTCAGTCAAGGTTTTTTTCAGTCCCTCCCCCCAGAGGGTGAGCCCCCCCCTGGAGACGAGTGGGGACTGCCCAAATCTCCAAATCTCCAAATCTTCTCTGAGGCTTTAGATTGATTCGGATATTTTTATTGGTCTCCCGATTTGATTCAGATTTGGAGATTCAGCTGCTGAACAATAAAAGTTGTATCACTCAAGACCTGCACATTAGTATACTCTCCCTCTAAAGCTTTTACTACTTGCCACTGTTGGAGGCAGAATACTGCAATAGATAGACCACTGGTCTGACCCTATATGTCACCTCTTCTATAAGGACAGAATTTGATAGGTTAAAGAGCACAAATCCCAATATGAAGGCTACATTAACTTAGGACAGTAGTTTTAGCAATAAAAAATGCTACAACAATTAGATTTAAAACAGGGGTGGATTAAAAACAGAGTCCAGACTTTAGGCTTCATTTTATCTCCTAACAAAAAGTCTCTGGGCTTCATGAAAAAGATTCTTTCACACACCCCAATCCTAACCTTGAACAAAGTAATCTTGTTCCCTGCCAGAAGACCCTGTAAGATCCTTCTACATGTACATTCTTACTGAATGAAATTTTAGGAGGCTGCTGACTTGGGAGAGAAACATTAAGAATCATTATGATATAGAAGGGGAAAAAAATGTCCATCCTCATATATATTTGCTGGCCACAGCAAACAGCTTTTCCCTTCATATTAGGGTACACTTATGATTTCTATGACCTATTTCTGCAAATAGATCTGAGTTAGCTACATGTACTAATATGTTCATTTTTGGTTCAACTTTTAAATCCAGTTCACCTGAGAGAGGTTTTGTATTCTACTTCTAGAGGATGTATGTTATAAATAGTTGGTTAAAGAATCTGGATTGGAAGTGGAAGTTGGTTTAACATCAGTTCAGATCTGTTTTCTGTTTCTGCAAATGAGGAAGAGTATTTTGATGACTATTAATTAACCTTCAGCCATTTTGTATTTCTCCATTTCTCAGCTCTTCATATATGAAAGGTACACTAACATTTAACGCACATGATAATGGAAAAACATTTTAAGAGCCAGGAGCAAAATGTGATCATTAACTGATAGGAATATACTTACAAATCATCTTTCTCTACTGATAAAACCAACATTGACATTTTTAAATCAGTCTAAACAGACCTTTCATTAATTTTAACAGAAAGTGTGTGGTTACATCCTAGCCAGGTTTAAACATCCTAATTTAGAGTTATCTGGACTCAACTCTAAACCTTTTGGAGAATTATTTACTCATTATTAATTATTTTAGTTTTTGAAAGAAACATTCTCCTCCCACTTTTCATTTAAAATATTTTCCATCCCAACTTGGTCCTAATAGATTATTAGAATTACCATATTTTGTACTGAATACCATCGTGAATGAAACTTTGAAACTGTTACATTTCAAGATCATGAAAAGATACATTCTGTATCATTAATTCAGTGCAAAAAAAATCCAGTCCACTTGCATTTTTTGTTTTTGCAATGATATATAAAGGATTAATAAAAAAAGAAGAACCTCTGAATATTCTCAACAATAATAAAATTTGTTTTTATAGCTGGGGAAGTGAAGCTGCTGAAGCCAAAGGCCGCATTGCTTATAAAGCAAAATTAAATGGACCATACAACAAGGGCCCAATCCTGCTCCCACTGAAATGGAAGGCAAAACTCCTATAGAGTCCAGTGGGAACCAGAGTGGTGTGTGACCTATTAAGAGAAACAACCTGGAGCAATAGCTGTGCAAATAGTAGCCACTTTCCCAGGGTCAGAGAAATCATACCTGAACAAGTGTATTTTCCTTTCACTATAGCGTGCTTTTGAATATACTGTACTCAGGCCTGCCACAAAAGATAGACAAGCCACAAAGAGCTCCAGCAGCAGCCCCCTAATAATGCTGCCTTTTATTGAAGCTGACCTCTTTTCACCTTGTTAAAAGCAGTAAGTAGTAAGTAATAGATCTTGTCAAAGGTTACTCTGTAAAATAACCTCTGGAGATATTAGATAGAGGTGTCCAGAGAAATACCAAAAAAGGTGCTGACAGGGAAACCGAGGGGATTATGATTAGGAAGTGTGAATAAACGAAGGTTTCTAACATTCATTTTTTTTGTTAGAAATGCTGAAGTAGGGAAAACACTAATTTCTTCAGCACACTATCACACTATGCTCCATAAGCTACTGAAAACAAGATAAAAAAGACAAATTTAAAAAACCATAAAGGGGATTTTAACTAGTATACTAATTTTAATACATACCAGAATGTTATTACAAACATAATAGGTGCACAATGCCTTTCCCCCAAAACAGTATATTTTGTATCACTAGTGACAAGAGCCAGGAAATTACACTCCTTAGAATTATTCATTTATAAATCAAGAATGACACACTTATAAAAGTGTTGGGTCCTGTAGCTTTAAGGGTTGTTGTTGTTGTTGAAACATCTAAATTAACCCTAATTCCAATTTCATTCAAATCTTCAATCAGCTCACAGTTTCCAGTGGTTTATTTATGTTTAGGAAATCCCTGTTTTCTCCAAAACAGATGCTTTAAAAATGTTCTCTAACCAATAACCTAACTGAATAGCTACTGTACTCACATTTACTTTATACTCATCTAGGTTAGCAGTTTTTCCTTCATAATTAAAATTCTGTAGCTCTTCTTATTCTACAAGAGAAAGTATGGTAATTTTACTCCCAGCAAAGTTAGGGTAACTATTTGCGTGAGCAGTCCTTTTAATGCTTGGAAATTTGAGTTGGCATCACTCACTGCCCCACCCTAGCACTCTATCAGTGGGGCAGCATGACTCACTTCACTAAGTGGACACTAGTTCTTCCACCTACTGGCATCAGGTAAAATCCTAAGGATGTACTTAGAAATACTGAAACTCCATTCCAATTAAAGACCTACATAGCCCAGCACCTTTTAGTAGTTATCAATTAGAATAGCTTTAGCTATACCTTATACTGTCCACATGAACAATCACAGGACTTCTGTAGAGTGGACAGCTAAAAGAATTACTGTAATCTGGAGCCTCAAATCTAGACAGATTTCCCTGCAGCTTGGTAGAGGCCCAGGTCCTAGGTATGACTGCAAACTGCATCTGACTGGAGAGCTAGGTTGCAACATGGTACTACTCCTGGCAGGATAGTGCCTATAAAATACCACAATGTTGCAACCTCCAGAGTAAGGCAAGTATAGGGTTCCTCAAAATCCTAGCCCCAACTGCCTTGTGGGTACTTCTACGTTGAAGAAAGGCTAAGGGCATAGGCAACACATTGGGGGTGCACATGTGCCCCCTGAGAGCGCTGGTTTCCCCCCCCGCCCGAAAGTGAGCACTTTCGGCTTAGGCAGTGGACGGGGTGGGGGCAGGCAGAGTGCTGGTGCTCCCTCTCCCTCCGCCCTCCCCCCGCCCCCCAGAAGTGCCGCCGGCACTTCCTCTCAGCTCAGCATCTGACTACAGGAAGACCCCCAGTCGCATGGGGACCCCCCCACTGCCAACACCTCTGCAGCCACTGGCAGGCAGTTGCCATGCCCTCCCCAGCCTCAGGAGGCACGCGTCGCCTATGGCTAAGGGGCATCATCCTGACAGAAACGCACTCTTGCTGAGGTGTTAGGCAGGCAGCAGCAGCTCTAATATGTTGCTTTCTGGTAGAAACTACAACCATAGAGGCATTGAATGTCTGGACTCGGTCTCAGTGTTCTAAAGTGGGGACGGTAGGTCTTGGGCAACCTCCACTCCTCCATACGCTCATGTAGGTATACCCACTAAAGGTCTTGGTGTGATGGTCGCATAGACCTTTTGCACGTACACCATGATTCAGAGGATGGATGGTTGTCAAGTAAGGTAGAGGCCTGCATATTGGAAAAGGATTTTTCAGTCTAATGGCTCAAAGGGGTTGGAAGATAAAGGATACTGAGGGGGGAAATGTTATGTGTATATATATATATATATACATACATGCATAATTCATGTGCGTGTGCATATGTATATATTTTGGATCAAAACCAAAGATAGATAGATAGATATACTATATAATATAGAAATATATAAAAGTTGGTTATATATATATAATTTCTATAATGCTATGAAGATCAGGATTATGATCTTTAGGCACTTTTACACATGCTCCAAGGGTAGAAGGGGGCAGTGCTTTAATTAAAGCACCACCATGTCTTGTGTATCAGCATCCCTGCACTTAAACATGGCAGTGGGAGGGCTTGAACTAAAGCTCATTTGATGAGCTTTAGATCAAGCGCCCTTGTCACCCTTTTTAAGCATGGGGATGCTGATATATGAGATGCAGGAGGCTGCTGGAGTGCTGCAATTGCCATGCTCCAGCAGACTCGATTAATCAAGTTTGCTCCAATTTGCTGGAATTCCAGCACGTCGGAGCAGCCTCCACACTCATGTGTAGGCACCTTTTGCTTTGCTCCTAAGGAAAACTCTGTCTCAGTATTATTAAGATATCAATATTTTACAAAATATCACCTACACTTCAAGTATGATATTAATTCTGTATAGGCCTAGACATAGAAATTGCCCTTTTGTTTGTCAGAATACTGGAGTCAAGAATTTTACAAGGAAGGTTTTATAACTATGTGAAGAGGGAATAATATAGGTAACTCTTACATAAAGAGCACACTATATAGGACCACATATTCTATGCATAATAGACCTAAATATTGCAGCAAAGTGTCTGAGTTTGTGTACAATCAATGTATTCCACAGTGCAAAGAAATTAGCTGAACTGGTCACAGAAAATTCAAGAAGCAGATTTGCATTTATTTTAATAGACACCAGTATTTCAATAATACAGTCATTACACTATTTCTTTCTCTAGTTATTTTGCATTTAACTTCAAGATAAATCTCTTTTTTGGAAAGTTTTTCTATTTTACCCTGCCCCTACATTTTCAATATACTGCAAAAGGTTGAACTGACAACACATCGTTGGAGAAGTTGTCAAACAGAAACTGGAAAGCTCAGAACAGAAGGCAGCTGGAACTTTTGGAGTGCACAAAAAAAAAGCAATTTCCGTTTTGGCGCACAGGTTCAGTTTTGGCTTGTGGCATCAGTGACATGTAACTTTTTTTTCCTTGTCCCCTAGAGCCATGAATGTGGCTTATGAGAGGACTTGATCTCAGTGTTTCCCATCCTACTTAACTTTTACAAAAACCATTTGCCTCATTCTATAGAATCTGCTACATCTATATCCAAGGATGGAGAATGAAAACTTTGGTGAATGTTTCTCCTCAAATGTCCAAATGAAACATGTAAGCTGCTATAAAGGGGTTCAAAGCATTGACTATTCTAAGAGATTTTTTTTCTGGGATGCTATCTTTAAAACTACATGGGGTGAAGACTTAGAACCTCAACTAAGGTAATATAAAATAAAAGCAATTCTATTCAATTCAGTAGAGTTACAATGATCTAGACTAGGGGAGTCAAACTTATGCTGGGACCTTTGCCAGGTCTGGACCATGGGGCTCCTCCCAGGCTGGATCCGTGGGTCCAGCAGCAGCCACAACAGATCCAGAGGCAGCAGTCCATATCTGGCAGGTGCAGAGCAAGTTAGAGCTGTATCTTCACAGCCCTCACTTGCTGCCCTGTCCCCAATTCACCATGTCTATTGGGACCCAGGGACTCCAAATGCTGCTGCAGATCCCACCCTCCCAAACCCTGGTAGCCTACCAATAGCTTGGCGATCTAAATGGGATAGGACCATGGGCTGATTCTAGCCTGTGAGGCATATCTTTGACACCCCTGATTTAAACCAACTTTAATGGGAGCAGAATTAAGGGGAGGTTAATAAACGACCAAATTCTGTTCTCAGTGGGCACCTCTACACCAGCACTTTAATGTGCAGTAGCCTATTCTATTGTGCATTAAAGTAGCGCATAAAAAACCATGCTACTATGCTAATACACAGTAGAATAGGTTACTGCACATTAAGCATCATCTAAAAAGTGTGTATTTGTGCTACTGTGCATTAGCACAGCATAATGTGCATTTATTTAGTACTTCATATTGGAGGTACTGAATTTAATGCACATTAGGAAAAGTTAATTAATGCAAATGTAGATGTGCCCATTTACACTAGGGTAACTCTAGACTAACTCCCAAGTCTGTCGATTTAGCCTAAATTTATCATAGGAAAAGAGAAGTAGAGTTTAGCTATTATATTTTGGAACGCTATTCCTAAGCAAAGAATGGATTCCATCACACATTCTGTATGGAGGATTAGGAGAAACCAAAACAGGACAGAACTAGTGAAGAAATAATACTGTATTTACCCAAATCCAAATTTACCCAAAATCAAGATGACTTCGAATTTAAGATACCCCTCCCCCCAGTAATTAGATTCTAGATATAGAAAATTATAAATTTGTTATTAATTTTTCATGTCTAGAATCTGATTATTGGAGAGTCATCTTAAATTGTTCTCCCCCCAGAGTAAGAGGGGCAGGCAGTGGGGAAGGCAAAGGCAGGTAAGAGGGCAGGCAATGAGGAAAGCAGGAGTAGAGAGAAAATCAGGGGGGGAACAGAGGCAGGGGAGGCAGGTGAGATGAACAGGAAGCTCTTCCTGGTGCCTGACCCCCGCACCTTCTCACCCTCCACCTTCTCCCCCACCCCAATCCCATTGCCCACTCCACCACTTCCACTGCTTTCTCTGGTGATCTGGTTGCAGGGGGAGCCTCAGAGCCTCTTCTGGGCCACATGGCAGGGAGCAGCTCTGCTGGGAGACCAGCTGAGCAGCACACTGGTTCCTCTGCAAGACAAGGCAGTAGCTCTGGAGCTCCCCATGCCTGCGACAGCAGCTGAGAGTCAAACCACTGTGCAGGGAGCCTGGCTGGCTGGAGACTGCAACAGCAGCAGGTAGATTCCTCCTTCCCTATCAGGAGGGGAGGGGAGTCAGGCAGGTAGGAGATGCAGGAAGTAGGAATCTGAATGCCACTGATACTGTCCCTGGCCCTGCTGAGGTCCCTACATAGCTACTCCTTAACTCCTAGCTCAAGTGGTCTGAGACACTATCCTAAGTCAAGACTGTTTTCCCCATGATAATTGGGGGGGGAGAAGGGGGGAGACCTTGTCTTGGAATCAAGTAAAACTATTCCCTCCTGCACCAAACATTCTGTACTCCGTTTAGCATGTTCCAGTTAGAGATGCAAGTGTGGCAACACCATAACAGTAAAACAGAACATACAGATCACCTGAACGTTACAGCACTGTCATTTGATTGACGTATCAGGGATTCACTAGCCTCAGCTATTAAAGAGAAGCCATCTTATTTTTCCATTGGGAAAAAAAAGAATCCATTTGATAGTTTGTTTATTTTTTCACAGCATCCATTTGACTATTTCTTCTGTTTTATAAATCCCATTCATTTCATGCTAAGTAATATAAAATCATTTCAAGAGGTAATATTAGATAACATTAGAAGTGACGTGCAGTGGAAGAAAGTGCTGTGTTCTATCTGGAATAATTGTTTGTGCCCTTACTTTACTTCTTTATGGAGTATAATAAAGGCTTCCCTTTGGAAAATGGGATTTTCTAAAATGGATATTTTACGTTTTTTGTTGAAGAGTGCCTTAATAGATGAGAGAATTAGAGTTCATACTTCAGCCTTCTGTTGATGAGGTAGAGAGTATCTGAAACTTTAAGAAAGAAAGCATTTCTTCTAAAGGCTTGCCAGAAGTTTGAATTGAGGAATTACGTTTCACCAGTGTTAATGAACTTTAGGAAGAAAGGACACAATACTGATATGTGCTGAGTGCCTTCAATTCCTATTGACCCTTCAATCCCTATTGACTTCAGTGGGAACTGAGAGTCCTCTGCTTCTTGGATGAAACTGTGACAGTGGATGCAGTATTTGATTTATTTTTTTCCTTTTTTTTTAACTCAATCTGATTTTTTCCCCCTTTGCCTTGATTGAAATCAATGCGGAAGTTTTGATGCACACACCATCCCTGTCAAATTATATAGTGACTTCTCATGCTAAAACTTGTTTGTTTTCACACCATCATTCATCACTGATGATCTCAGCACAGCAGTGCTCTGAGAATAATGGTTTAGTCAACTGCGGAGCCAGCAGAGGGAACACAAAACAATGTGTGATTATATAGGGCCTACATAAATAGTGCCTTTTAAAAAATATTGACAATTGAATAATAGTTTGTTTCTGTATTCTAGGGTGTTAGAATATGGAGGGTGTTTTCATATCAGTGGAGGCTGAAAAAACCTTTAAAATATCCTCCTTCAAAAGAGCACATGCAAACCGTATCTATCATATGCAAGTTCAAAAAAATTTGGGGCCATATCCTCATTCAATCTAGCCTCATTGAAGGCATTGGAACTACAGCAATTTATGACAGGAGGATCTGGCCTCATATACAAAAAGTCCAGTTGAGAAAATTTAACATGAGTGCATCAGGTCCATTTCTTTACTGAGCATGGAAGTCAACTGACTATGTGACTTGTTAAAATTATTCTTTTGATTGCATCTCTGGAAAACGAGGGTCTCAAGATGTGCAAAGGCACAGGCTATAACTTACACTGACCCACAGTAGTCTGAAGTAAACACACTCCTTCAGATGTGCAAAAAAGCTTGGCACCAATTAGGAGGTTCAGAACACTTTATTGACTCCTGTACTTGAAAAATTGGAATAAGAAAAGTGAACTAACGTTCAGGATAAGAGAAGTATTATGACAAATCATCCTCTCACTTAATCTAGTTTTTACTAGGGATGTCAGGTGGTGATTCAATTCAGAGGAGATTTGGCCTGATTTGGTGACTGAATCTCTGAATACAAATTGAATCAGGGGACCAATTAAAAGGTCCAAATCGATTCAAAGCTCTCCGAATCTTCGGAAAAGATTCGGAGAGCTTTGATGATTCAGGCAGTCTCCAGTGGGTGCAGTCCCTGACCCCTGCCAGCTCCCTGAACCCCGCTCCCTTCCTCAGTACCCCCCCCATGGCTGCCCCTGCCCGCCTCAGCTCAGTACTTTAAAATAAAGCCCCAGTGCTCACCGGGTGCTACCAGGCAGGGGGGCAATCCTGCTGCCCCCTGCTGCCCCCCCCGCCCCACACTGCATGGGGGGCTCTGCCATGAGTCCCCCAAACCCCC
>NW_005842194.1:213342-218539 GCF_000455745.1 Alligator sinensis
TTCTTAAAGGGCCAGAGCTATCCCGGGCAGGGCACCTTTGGGGGGGCTGGGGGAGCGAGGGGGACAAGGGGGGCTTGTGCAAAGCCCCCCATGCAGCCTGGGGCAGTGGGGGGCAGCGGGAATCACCCCCTTACCCAGCAGCACTGGGCTGGGCTGGGCTGAGAGAGTGGGCAAGGGATGGGCCTGGCTGATTCAGAGATTTAGAGAGTAGGCAGCAGCCAAATCTCTGAATCAGATTCAGCCGAATCAAATCACTTTCCCCAGAATTGGCCGAATCCAAAGCAAATACTAGCCACTTCGCACAGACCTAGTTTTTACACAAATGTGATTTCACTGAAGTCAGAGGAAAAATTCCCAACTCATAATTGTGTAATTAAGAGTAAAATAGGCACCAGTGTCAAAAGAAGGATCAGATCCTGCTATGTTTAACTGAAAATTCTTGTAAATTTTTGATATCTGTTATACAAGCCTGAGGCCAGAGTGGTGACTGTCACAGAGAAATAGACACGCACACATAGATGATGAAGAGCATAGACTGAGTACCCATACATAAAGCCTGAGAGAGGAAAGAGAGATCATGGAAGGAATATTAATGGAGCACAAAAGTATTTTCAATATCCCCCCACCCCTCATAAAAGCAGTCACATGAGAAATAAGTTTATCTAAAAGAAACAGACATGCTTAAGTTGATGTGGCAGACTCGTGGTTTTAATAATGGGATTTGCTGAATGCACCTCTTATGCACTACATTCAGAGTAGATCCTATAAATTTCATTCTTCTCTCCCTACCTATTACACGAATATAACTAACTGCAGATTTCAAAAGGACTGTTCCCTTTTATGAATGTAAGTTAAAAATGAGGATACAACTAACTTTGTAATTTAAAAGGATTATATCAAGAATTTTTCTAAAATGTTTGAAATGCAGTTCTCTCAATTTCTATAATAAACCAAGCCTATAGGCTTGAATTTAAAATCTATTTTTACAAAATCTGTTTTGCTTGTACCTGCGGTTTGCTGAGAATTTTAAAAGTTGGTTCATTTTTTATATTACTAACATTTTCACAAATCCTTTTAATTCTTTCCCCTTCTCTTTAAAAATGCAGCACATAGGATTTTTAACTATCAGATTTAAAAAAAAATCCCAAAGAGTTATACACACACTTGGAGGCATAAGGACTGGGTAAGAATTCCCCAGGCTGTTTTTTTAGAATTGTAAAATTATCAGCTCAACCCTTCTTTACTCTGGAAAGCTAGGAGTATATGGGAGATCTCTGGAAATGTCAATATTAAGTTTTCAGATATCTCTTTAAATGAGAGGAAACACTGAATACTTAAAGCTCTCTTCCCCCTAAATTTTCATCAGACATTAAAGTTTAAATTGTAGTTAATGAGCGTTCTAAACAATGTGACTAAACAACCTTTTCCATCTCACCTGTTAAGCTTTCAGTTTCTTGGAAATTTTTTTTTTTCAATTTCCCCAGTCACCATGGAGTCTTCTAAAGTAGATTAGCTAATCTTTCTGAATAACTAGCATACAAAACTCTCATGCCCTTTGGAAAAATACATTCCCAGACTTTATATAACCACCACATACACCTAACTACTTGTCCACCTTAACAAGTGATCTTTAGAGGCCTGTGCCGGTTTCCATCGAATTCAGTGACAATGCTTTTACTGGGACCAGAATTAGGCCCAAAGGGACAGCTGATGGGCTAAAAACAATTCTGAGTAATATCTATAAATATAATGTGATTTGCCATTCAGAATCGGAGTTCCATCAAGTACATATACTCTTTAAAATACAAGATTTCTAAATGGTATAATTGCAGTAACCAATTGGGAGTGTGAATAACTGGACTCACGCTCATGGCACTAATGACAACTGGTTTGCAGCATCAATGCCTAATTTAATAGAGTGAACTAATAAGACAATAATTCACACCTTAGAGTGCCTTGCTCCCCAATTAAGTTAAAATAATGTCATATGGAAAAGTAAATGTCCAAGCACAATTCATCAGGAATTCAATATTTTAAAACTGAAAAGTGATGAGAAATGCTTATGTAAAAATGCTTTAACACAGTGCATTTGTTACTTTTCCCCTTTAATAACTCTATTTAGCATGTACAATTGTAAATACCCCATACAACTTATCCTAAATCTAACCTTAAATTCAATGTATTGTGCTACAGAGCCCCCTGTGTTGAATGTTTTATATTAAGCACCATTACTCAAGTTTTACCAATCAGGGATTGAAGAACAAAAACACTCAGATGTTAAATCTGGGAACTGCTAGCCCCTGTTTATTTCCCACATTAGTCAAATGATTTTCTAAGTACTTGTGAACAGTTAAAAAGAAATAGACTATAAATGATGTGAATTACACACAATATAGGGTAACAGTGCATGAATCTGCAATGCAACAGGTGAAAAGCTGATTCTGTCTAACCACAGGAAAACGTTTTTCAATCTAATTAATTAATTTCTCTGATGCCTACTCAATGAAACATAAATGCAATATGTCACTGAGCCAACTGGACTAAGTTCAGTCCTGGCAGTTGAGAAACTAAATACAAGAATTTGCTGGAATTGTCCAAATCTCTTTACTGAAACTTAGTGCACCAGAAACATGAGGTCCTTGGAAATGTAAGGAATTGAAATGGAGAGCAAACAAGGAACATAGTATTAGATAATACCAGATGCAGAAGACAACAAAGAAATAGAATAGAAAAAAACTATATTTGATGTAGGAAATAGAAGAGATGGCCATCAATGTACAAAGTAAATGCATAAAGCCCACAAGTCCAAACTTGAATTCCTTGGCTATTCAGAGCTCCCACTGAAAGCTGTAAGAATTGTGTGCACAGTAGAACCAGAATTAGGCCCCCACATAAATGGCATTTATTAATTGTCTTTTATGTAAAACTGAAATTCTCTTACTCTTGGCTTCCTCTTGAATGACATTATAATTCTTTTTAATCAGAATACTGGAGTCCCCTTGCTGTGAGACACTATGCCGCCACATTCTCAAACCACCTTGAGCAGAATGCTGACTGGCTTACAGATCCTAATTAACTCAAAGCATGTGATTATAAAAATGAAAAACAAAACATTGCTAAGTGTAACTTTCCAAAACGTTTATTTTGAAGTAGGTGTAGGATTGACTTCTTGAGCAAATTCTCAAAAAGAGAGATAGAAACAAAAATGGAAAGCGTAACATCTTTTAAGCTAAGGAAACTGTAGTAAGCTTTGAATGTTTTACTTTAAAAAATCCTATAGCCCTTAGCAAAATCCTTAGAAAATCTCTTCTTGTTTATAAAATAGTATTTGATATCGCCATTTTAACCTATAAAGCAGTACAATCATCTTCTTGTCTAAAATCTCTAAGTCTAGATTTGCAGCTATAGGTTGCCACTAATGAAGCTGGGATGGATAATAAAAAATGCTGAATACCAAAAGTCTTAATTATAGAGTAATATAATTCTTCACTGAAAATATTACATGCTATTATTTTAAAATACAAAGGTTACCACATCAACCAGTACCACAATACAGATAAATGATCAGTGTACAAAACAACAAAATACTTCCTTGGATGCTACCATACTTTTGCTTCAACAAACAGCATCATTTAATAGCTATTTTTACATTGTGTGCATCTGAAACATATATCTAAGTTTATGATTACATTTATGGCAATATAATTTATTTCAGAAGGTATATAAATGCCTCCATGTTGTACATATGTATATAATCTCTCACACATTTGTAAAACCATTTATTTATTCCTGTGATATAGCTATATTCAAATTGGACAAGATAAGAAATTGACTGAGATCATTGTTTTGTCTGCCTCAAGAAATATAACCTCAAAGTTCTGAAATAAAGGTTGCAAGGCAATTTGTAGTAAAAGAAAAAGAAGTACTGGTGGCTAAGTTACTAAAAGCTACAGTTGCCTTAATTTTGTTACAGGTCAGGTATACTTGGCTACATTTTAAAGAAATGAATATATATCTTACTTAGAAAGCAAAACTTCTGAGATAAGGGGAATAGATTATCTGACATACAGAACACCATTGGTGAAAAACTGAGAGAAATTATGCCCCTCTACAGTATTCCAGTTATCTAGACATCTCACATCAGCCATGACACTATTGCTTTAAGTTAGAGTGAATCTCAAAAACGTTTTGTGTGTCTACACTAATAGTCATCATCTTAACATGATGAAAATGCATATGTAAAAAGTTGACTCCAAAATCAGACAAGTCAGCTAAACACGAATTCATTTAGTCAATAAAACAAAAATGGAACTGAAGTGGAACTGAAAGACTTGTTGCTTTTTCTTCTTAGTGGGACTAAAGTGAGCCTTTCTACCAAGACAGAGGATGCATGTAGAGAAATAAATTGTTAAAGCCAAATTCTGTAGGCCTTACCTCAGGAAAATTCCCATTTGATCAAATTTGGGAATATGAAATGTGATATGGTCCACACCATCTAAACATTTCTTTTAAAAAGAGGAATTGGGGGGGGGGGGGGGGTCATTATTGAAAAAGTTATGTCAAAATTAATTTGAGTGTATTTAAGCTTACATTTAAAGAGGGCTAATTCATAAGAGGAGTGTTTTTTTAACCAACAAGTCTGCAATAAATTCAACATGTTGCTTGCTAGAGGGATAGAGAACTCAGAGCTCGAAAGAGAGAGAATTGTGAGCAAAGGTCCTTGATTAAAGAGACTGTATTTTAGAATTGGACTACAACATGACAACAATACTTCTCTAAATACTTGAACGTATATCTATGTAACTTGACTGGAGTCCCAGAAGGAAATTTTTAAAATGGCTAAAAAATATACAGGTTAACAGATAAAGGCCAAATCCTTCCATAGAATTCACCTACGTCAAAAAGGGTTTTGCCCGAGTTAAACAAAAGCATTTGACCTAAAGTGTTATCTCAGGGCAATGCAACATTGCCTCTTTTCCATCACCGTAGGAATGAACCCTAACTCTCACAAAAAGTGCCAAAAGACCCCTCTGAAGTGAATAGAACAATTGTAGGCAATTTCAGGATATCTGAGATTCCTCTCTCAAGTGAACTAACCAAATGAGCATTTAAATTAAACATAGAGGGCCAGAACTTGCTCCCATTATTCATGCGCGTAGTTCTAATGAATGGTAAGCAAGATTATGGACATAACTCT
>NW_005842194.1:218570-230794 GCF_000455745.1 Alligator sinensis
TTTTTTCTTTCCTTCCTTCACTCCCGGACTAAACTAAGCAGTGAGATCTACTTTCTAACCACCACCCATCCCACTCCTAAGGCCCCACGAGACAAATTTGGGTTTCAGTAAATACAATTCACATTATTAATTTGGTTTCCTTGGCCTAGGAGCAGCTCCTAAATATAGTCAATTTATTTTTTAATGTAAGTTATTTAGGAGTAAGATATTTAGGAGTACATCTGTTTACATTCTAGAATAGGAGTATCCAATATTAAGTAGTCCAAGATAGAGCTTACTGTCCTTCTAAACTTAAGTCAGGAATATAAAGAAATCTCGTCTTTCCATAAAATGTTATCTGACTCCTCATAAGACTATCCCAATTAAAATTACAAAAACAGGAAACAATTTCAGTTTTGTTAGTGCAATAAGGTTTTATTCCGCTGTAAATGTATATACAAAACATTTAGGTTTTGAAAGTACTGTGTTCTGGACATCTTCAGACAACTGTAGATCATTCTTATGTAATCAAGACAGTAGAAACATGACAAATATTATGGACAGCAATAGATAGTAATGCTATACAATCCAAACATGATAAAAATATAATAATTAGAGATCCTTAGTCAGTCAAAAGAAAAAAATAAAAGACCTCTTACCATTATCTGTTCAATAAAATCAGGTCGGAGCTGTTTTGTTCAACCATCACGTCAACTTTCTTTCAAATGTATCTAATTTTAACACTCCCTTTGCTAGTGGCAGCTAAGAGTAGAAAGCTTCGCTGTGTATTTCTATATTTTTTGTATTTCAGGCCATCAGAATCTTATTTTACTAAACTCTATAGAAACAAGGTCTGGTGTTTTAGGATAACTAGAACAGCGAAGTAAAGAGCTAAATCCCAGGTTGTACTATTTGCCGTTCTCTCACTTTCTTTCTGTAACCGTTTCTTTTAGTAATGAGAGTACATTTTCCAGTAGCCTTTAACTCACTAGATTAACTGACATGGAAAATGTGACTAAAAACTTGTAGGACTGTCTAGCCTGCAACCTAGCACAGAATCAACTTTGTTGTAAGTGTTGAAGGACATCTAGCAAGCAGCTACTTGCTCAGTTCATAATCCAGAACTATATATTCACAAAGAACAGTACTGCGCCATCTAGTTAGCTGTCAGCAAGCTTCACTTGCTATGTAAGAAGTGGATACCTTAAGATACAAGGCTTTAGATTTTGTGAATGTTCAGTTTCTTTAAAGATTCAATTGTTTGTTTAAATAAATATCACTACTGGGATAATCCACATCCAGTGGATATGGGAAAATTTAGGTTATAATAGCACAGTGAACGTCTACATCTAACTTTGATTTACAAGATAAAAGCAACTTTTAAACTAAAGAGCCTTTCTGCTAATAATGCTTATTATTCCAGAGACAGGAATGATTTTCCTCCAAAGTTGTCCCTGTGTGCATGCCTATTATCTTTGCTTTCCCCCTTCCACTAATGAGCATTTATCTAAAGAGCCTGTTAATCCTCTGATGCGTGCTTCTGGTCAGAGGTAACAGTTTGAATAAAACCACTAATCACTTATCACTAATCACTGATCATTAATCACACTTTTCTCTAGTGCTTTGCGACCTGCACAGCTCCCATTAGGATTAAGGAGTCACAAATAAGAACTTTAAGAATTTTTTCTAAATATTTTTAACTTCTTAATGCTGACAACTTTATCCAAAATATGAAAGTAACAAAATACCAAAGGGGGCTTTTAATAATGTACATTTTTCTACCAAAGAACGAAAGAAAGCAGTATGCTACCAGTGTGTATTTATGCATCTACTTCAGCAAAATTCCCACAAAGTGGGCTGCAAGATACTTTTTTCTTTCTTTTTCATTTGGTTCTCACCCTACAGCTCTTAAATTCTTTTATACATTAATTTTCTTCACAGTCTGGTTTCTGGATTATTTCAGCGTGACAGTTTCTTAGAAGAAAGTTTTTCCTCTACAGCTATTTGGCACACTGGACATTGTTCAAATGGCCAGACAAGGAAACTCTGGTGCAATTCACTAGATCACTACCAGAGTTGTCTTTGAACTGTGCCATCTCAGGGACAGCCCAAGAAAGGTGCTCCTCAGTATATATTACCTTTGGTTCAAGCTCGAGATTAATTTATCTGTGTATTATTTCTCACCTGGAAGATACAGAAATCATCTGGTCATGCTATTTGAAGCAAGAGTGCTCTTAGGAGCATGTTCCATGTTAAGACCCACACACATGGATATTCATGGACTTGATTACTTTGAACCAGTTCTCTCTTTCCGATTGTAAAGCACGTATTAAACCCTGGAGATGAAGACTCACTCATCATGCCTCGACATAAATAATAAGTGAAGGCAGAGTTTAGCAACTAGCCCTCTTTACACTCCAGCAGCTCTCATCATTCTAGGAAACTTAGCTACAGGGAGGGAGAAAGGACCCTAAAAAGAGAGAAGGGGTAGAGGAAATGGCATTAAGCTGGGGAAGGGGACGTAGTTAGAGATGTGTTTGGCGAGGTTGTAAAAGAGAGAGTTGCTTTGTCAGCATTTCTAACCCCCTGAACCCTACAGTATCTGAGGCTGTTAATCAAACACTTACTAGTCTGCAGAATGACGTAATGGCCCAGGATCCAGCCTTATTCCCAGAGATATGTCAGAGGGAGGGGGGGAAGACAACCAAACATAGCGATGCAGACACCTAACAACGAAACATACACACAGCCCACTCCAGCCCGAGTCCTTAACAATAGACACCATGTGGGGATTGAAGCCGGGGAAGGGAAGAGGGGGTGGAGATTGGATCAGTTTGTTGTGCAGGATCGCAAGAAAAAAAAAGAGAGAGAAAAAAAAGGGGGGGGGGGGGGGGGGCTGGCTGTAGAAACTTCTACCAGCTTCAATGAGGTAGAAGTAGCCTCTGGTAATGCTTATTTAGGAGGAACAAACACTTGTACACTTACCTGTCTGATAGCAGCTGCTATGCTCTTCCAGAATCCCAGCATGCACTGCTTGCACTCCCTACAAGGAGATGGTCTGTGACACGGGCTGCACTCTGCTGCTGAAGTCTAAGACACAGCAAACCCTGGAGATGTGAAGTTTAAGCCTTGCCACCCTGAGCAGGTAGGAAAACGTTATGTGCTAGCACCCAACACTGCCTCCACATACCCAGACTAGACCTCTGCAGGGACATGGAGCGTAAGAGAGAGAGAGAGACCCTGCAGGGACACAGTGAGTGACTGAGAGACTCGAGAGTGGGAGAGTGAGTCACCTCTGCCAGAGCTCTGCAGCTAGAGAAGCACCAAAGACAAAGCCCCACCACTGCAGCTAGAGAGCTCTGGCTGCAGCAGACAAGGCTGTGCAAAACAGCACTGTTTTGTTTCAACTTCTGTTCTGCTGTTTTGAAGGGACAGTGTTTCATTTTGTTGTTCTGTTTCATTTCGTTGAAACTGTTTTGCTGTTTTGATGCATTTCGACATTTCACCCATATGCTATAGTAGGGCATCGTGAGAATGCCTATAACTTTGTCATTTCTTGCCTGATTCAGATGAAAATTGCAGGGATGGTAGCCCCTTCTGAGGACATGAAGCCTACCAAGCTTCAAGCAGATAGGTGGAGGGGTTTCTGGTAAACTGCACCATAAATTGCTAAAAGCAAATGGTGTGTCACTTGCTGGCAGTGACAGCCTCCTATCATCCTGCACGCAGATCTGGGGGCCTGCACCCCCGGGAGTGCTGTGGTGCTGTGCTGGACTCCTCCTGGGGGTGCAGGCCCCTGGATCTGCACACAGGATGACAGGAGGCTGCTGCTGCTGGCCCCAGGCAGCAGCGGCAACCTCCTGTCATCCCACATGCAGATGTGGGGGCTCATACCCCTGGGAGGAGTCCATCAGCACTGGGAGGGCAGGTTGAGCTCCATAGAGCTGATGGAGCCACTCGGAGCACAGCCCTGGCTCTCCCCAACTCCTGCTGCTGGGCTGCACTCTGAGTGGCTCCACCAGCCCCATGGAGCTCAGCTCAGCAGTGGGAGGCAGCAGGAGAGCCAGTGGCGGAGCTGCTCAGAGCGCAGCCCTGGTGAGCACAGCCTGGCGGTGGGAGGCTCCGCAGCCCCACTGAACTGAGCTTGGTGGTGGGAGGCAGGGAAGAACCACTGGACAGTGCTGTGCTCTGAGTGGCTCTGCCACTGGCTCCCCCCCCACCCCCACCCCCCCACCCCACGGAGCCTCTTGTAAAACTTTTCTGCGCTGAAGACAAGTTCCAGCGCTTGAAATCAAGACCATGTAGGAGGAACGCGAAAGAGGGGCTTGCAGACCAGATCCCCAGCCAAAGAGCTGTCATTTCAGCAGCAAGAGCAAGAAAGATGCGATGCCAGAAAGAAATGGAAGGGGGGGGAGAGAGCTTTCCAGTTCTCTGTGCTAGTAAGGGGGGAAGGGGGGGGGGAGAAAAGAAAAACCCCGATCCGGAGAAAGCTCAAGCAAGAGACCTGCAACTTATTGGGAGCAGCATTCACCTACGCGAGTGGCTGTGGCAGAGGCAGTCACATCTCCGTGGGGTTCGGACACACACGGGCGCACTCACACGCTCCCGGCCGCATACTAATGACTGTCTCCAGCTCTGGCTTTTAAAAAGACACACGCCGAGTTGCAAAAACTTCCCAACTTTGTGCTCGGCGTGTGAGGCTGGAGACTCCCAGCTCCCCCTCTCGCTCGCCAGCTGCTGCCTGCACTTCTAGGTACAACTTTTTCTGCCGCCCCCCAAACCCCAACCCGAACCGCACACCTCGATCCGTAACAGTCCCCCCTTTATCCTGGGAGGAGGTGAACCCCAGCCCTCCCCTACAACAGCCATCCTCGCAGAAGCATCTCACTGCTCCAGCCTGCTGAAAAGGAGCGAGAAAGGGAAGCGGGGGTGGGGGACCTCCAATGGGTTTAGTAACTATTATTAAAGTGAAATTCAAAACAAAACTCAGAGCCGATCGCCCCAGTGTCCGGAGCAGTCCCGGCCGGAATAGCAAGAAATAGCCATTAATAGGAGAATTAAATAAGATTGCCCTCCCACACACACACACTTTACCGCCTGGCCCCCCTCCGTCCCCCAGTTCATTCACACACGCTGCTTGGAAAAGCGAATCCCAGGCAAACAAGTACTTTGGGGCGCTCAGGAAGTGCGGGCTGAAAGGCAATGTAAAGGGAGTTTCAGAAAGGGAGATCAGTATTTTTAGGAACTTACCAAACAAGTGTAGAAGGGAAGGGACCAGCAGCCTGGGTGAAGGAACCACGTTGGACTGAGAGAAGGTTACAATACGTTCTATTTAGAGAAGCATTACATCACCCTCCGTGACGTCACGTGGGATTCCTGAACTTCTAAATCATTGCGGTCCCTGCTCCGGGGGGAGCGGCGCGGGGGCGGGGCCGGGCGGGCTCTCTGCGGACCCCGCCCCCCGGCAGCCCGCCCCGGTACAAGGGGTGGATGAGGGGAGCGGCGGACAGTGCCAAGGCAGCAACAGCACAAGCAACAGCTTGCAGTGCTGGAAGTGACAGGACTGACATTAGAAGTGTGAGTCAGCTTGGAAAAAATCTCCTGCTTCATGGATTTCGGGAGGAAACAGGGAAGAGTGTCAAGAGGCACGGGGCCGAGATTGGAAATTGCGGGGCTGTGTCCTGACTTGGGTCGGGTGGGGGGTCTGCACTCAAGTCCAGGGGGGTTACACTGTGCGGGGTGATAGGCCCAGACGAATCCAGGACTGAACTTCCTAGCGCATTGCAAGTCCGTCGTGTTTCATAGCGATCTCTTTGCTCAGCTGAGCTGCAACTCCAGATCGGGACAGCCCACCGCTGTGGGGTGGAGGACTCGCTAGGGGGATTTCGGGTCTATCTTATATACCACGGGAGTTGTGGGGGGGAGTTCTCCTACAAAAGGGTTTACAGCACAGCTTCATTCCTAGTGTTCTTCATTCTAGCAACAGAAGTTCATAGATTGTAAGGGGCTGGAAGGGACCTCAGAAGATCGTCAGGTCCAGCCCCCTGCACCAGGCAGGAAAAATCCATCCTTCAAGGTTTTTAAGACCCAGCTAAACAAAGCCTTGGCTGGGATGATCTAGTTGGGGATGGGCCTGCTTTGGGCAGGGGGTTGCACTAGATGACCTCCTGAAGCCCCTTCCATCCCTCATTTTCTATGAATCTGTATAGTCACAGATTCACAGAAGTTTAGGGCTGGAAGGGACCTCATGAGATCATTGGGTCCAGCCCCCCTGCTCTGGGTAGGAAAGACTGCTGGGGTCAAATAACCCCAGCAAGGTGTGTGTCCAGTCTCCTTTTGAAGATCTCCAGGGTAGGTGCCTGCACCACCCCCATGGGAGTCTATTCCAGAATCTGGTCACATGAACCATGAAGAAGTTTTTCCTTATAACCAGTCTGAAATCTAGTCAACAAGATTGAACAGGGCTGAGACACAAATATAATCAATGGGAAAAAAATACAGTCTCTGTCTCACACACGCATACACACTTAAAGGGATACTAGACAGGATAAGTTTTTTTTTTTAAGCTCATCGCCTTCCTTCCTTTATAAATAACATGCAAACAACCCCCCTGGCCTGCCATGGGCTCTGGGTATGGTCCTGTCTCTGGCTGAAGGAGAAGGACTGGGAATCAGGTTCCCCTCCTTCTGCTATAACCTGTGTGACATTAGGCAAGTCTCTATGACTGCATTTCCACTGCCATTGTTTCAAGAAAATACTTGCTAAATACTTGTTTTGTTGTTGTTGATGAGTTTTAAAGCACAAATCTGATCAGCACCATGCCAAATATAAAAGTACTATCCCTGGTCCCAAACCTGCAAAGACTTAAGGATGTGTGTAATTTTTATTCAAGTAAACCAACTGAACTGCTCAAACTACAAATGCCTAGTTTGCAGAACTGGAGTACCTACACTTAAAGTCTGTGCTGCATCTCAGATGGAACATAAACTATTATTCACCCTGACTAATGCAACTCAGCACTCCAATGACTCTAATAATGAATATTCTTACAATGCTTGGCAGTGTATCTTTCGAATCATCTGGTAAGATGATTGACTATTGTATTGTGAACCTGCTGTGTTCCTATGCTATCTTTAGTACACAGCCCTTGGATTCAGTATCTAACTCTCTCTCTTCCTGGAGTTTGGCTTATTAATAATACAACATCACCCTCAGCCTAAGTTTCCTCCCTAGGCCTGTGCATTTTGATAGCACCTCTCTACCCATTTTCCAGTTTCCTCTTGCTCAAAGAAACACCCTCATCTTTTTTATATCCTGACTGGAGTTAAGTGCCCCTACCTGCTAGTGTGGCTCAGAAATAATCACTCAGCATCTTAGTGCAGGATTTTAGCACCTAAGGCTTGGATGACTCAAAAAGAAAATGCTTTGTTTCTGTACAGGGCCTTTGAGTGCCAACCTGTTTGCCTTTCTGACACCTTATTTTTACTGTTTGAATAATACAAAAATGTGTCCTGCCATAATAAATAACTAAATATTTCACTTGTTAACATATATATACATGCACCATTATCCCCAAATACTGCTCTATTTGAAAGATAAGTCCAAAGTATAGAGTGTTTAGTTTAGAATATAATTACTTAATTACTGTTTCAACAATTCATTGGTAGTGTATTTAAAGCAGATGAAAAGAAAGGATGGAAAGCAGTATTTAAAGTGGATGGAAAGAAAGGTTTTGTTACTGAGCAATGATGGGCTTAATGCAAATTAAACTGTTTAGGATGCATTTTCATTTTGCAAGTATTGCCCTTGAAAAAACAGAGCAGACATAAGCAACAGTTTTCATTTGAAAGGTTTCAAAATTATATTACAGTTTATTCACAATTGCAGTTACTTCTGGGGTGAGATATTGTAGGCACTTAAGTTCCCAAGAACATGTCACAGTTGTTTAAAGTCATGATGTCAGGACAGCTGTGGGATGGGGTAAAACTGAACTGGGAATGCTGTGTCATCACATACCTGACAAATCCTGGGGAAAGTTTTCCAAGAATAATAGCAGTTCAAACAAAGTCACTGCATTTGGGACTAAGTGATTCTTTCTCAGGGTTTCTCAGTGAGACAAAAAGGAATAAGCTCCTCATTTCCTGTTTTGGGCCCAAAATCTGTCTCCCAGTGAATACTGCAATAATGTCATCAAGTACAGGCAGTCCTCGACTTACGGCGTTTCGACTTATGGCAATTTGCACTTGCGGTGCTCTGCCATTTACACCCATGTTGTTACTTACGGTGCTGGATCCTCGCACTTAAGACACTCCAGGGAAATTTACAACGGGGGAAAAAAAGGGCAGCAAAACAAACATTCCTGGATCAATTTCTTAAAAAGCCATCAAGTGGCCCTAGGACTTCCCAAAATCTCCCCAAAGAAGCCCTGAATTCCATGACCCTAATGAAGGTGTTCCTTCACCTTCTGATTAACTAAAATCTTATGTGATTAGTTACTGTATTGCCCTGTTTAATTGATTTATATACAGTACACTTTAGAAAGCTTTGTACTGTACAGTGTATATCACTTATAGTTGATTAAATAGTTGATTTAAATATGGTGTTTATGGTCATTTCTATAAAAAGTTGGGCATCAGGCCCTTAGTCAGGAATGTAACCCCCTATTATAACATTGTTTCTATGCAAAAATCAGTCTGGATTTGCATCGTTTTGACTTACAACGCCTTTTCCAGGAACATAACCCACCATACGTGCAAGGACTGCCTGTACATCAACAGGAGTGAGATCAGGCACAGGAAAGGTGTTAGTAGGATTTTGGGGACAAGCATAAAGTTAGTTATCTATTTTAATATGTTATATCATTTTTTTTTTAATTAGGCCCTTTTTTTAAAGAATGATGGCCTGGATGACTTCCTGCCAGATTACAAAGAGTGGGTCCTATTTTGAAACTGTGCTATGACATTTTCTCTCTTTAGCACGGCATTAAAATGATTCCTCAAATAACTTTTGCTCAGATCTTCAGTATACCCTCTTCTGCTCTCACCTGTATCACACAAGGTAAGTTAGACAAGAACCCCGTATAAGTCAGCTTTAAGTGTAATGAACTTCATATGTTGTAGTCATGATTCATCATGTATCAACAGTTCACAGATTCTTTTCTGCTAAGGTAGGCAGATGATGTTATGGAAGTGGAGCAGGCTTACCAAAAGAAAAAATTGACCCATTTGGCTCAGTGTATTACTACTTGCTGTCAGAGTCTGATCCAGCTCTCACTATAAAAAAAACTTAAATGGAGTTCTTCCATGGATGTCAGTGAAGACTGGATCAGTCCTAAACAGCCATTTTAGGAAGCAAAATCTGGGATCAGAATTTTATTTGATGCCAGATAATTATCAGATGTAGTCTTGACTCTAAAGGAATTTCTTTGAATTTAGAAAAGGCTTAAAAGAATATTTTCTGCAATCTGAACTACAAAGTAAGCATCACACCTCTCTAATCAGTTTGTCCTGTAAAAACTACCTTTTTTTTAAAAAGCAAATATGGTTTACATACATTTCATGCACTTATAATTGTCCTTTTGAAATACTTAATCTGCATAAAAAATGACATACAAAGAACATCTGGGTTGTAAAATTATGCACCCAACTATTAGGAAATGCTAGGATTAAAGTTGAGTTGAGCAGTAGTCCCATGGGAAAAAAATAGTGACTGCAGTTAAGGATTGTGTTTTAATGTGAACGGGAGCCTGCAAGAGCAATATTTTGAGCATTAGACTTGGAGCACATTTGAACATTAGACTCTGCAATCTTAGCATTCTTTTAATGTCATTCTCTTGGAATTGACTGAACTTCCCCCTTAAACTCTTTCATGGAACCTCAGTACCACACATTTGATTCATCAGGAAGGGGTAAATATGTGATTCTCACCACGTACACAATTAAGTAACAGATTGCACTAGCAGGTTTTTAAGTCTTGTGTGGACCAAACACTAGAAGGTTGACAAGTCATCCATTTGGTCAGTCTGTTTCTCGTGCTGTTGCTGACAGTGGAGGAATATAGACATTTACGAGTCCTGGGTTCAGCTTCAGGTTCTAGAGGGGAGTGAGTCAAGTAGTCAAAAACAAATCCCAATCTCTCCTCCTATCTGCTCCACTCTAGCTCCTATGCCTGATTCCCAACCTCTCCTATGATGGTTTCTGATCCTCCTTCTCATCCTCTTTTTCACCTAGTCCCTACCCTCAGCACCTGTTCACACACCTGAGCTATCTTTCTGCTCCTCTCTGCATCCCCACCACATTCATTCCATCCTGTTGCTCCTGAAACACCTTCTCATACATCCCCAGTCTTTTACTGTCTCCACCTGCTCCATGCTACCTTGATGCCAGCAGTGGAATCACAGAGAACAGGAAGGATTTCTTTTTTTGCTCCTTCTGTCATGTAGCCCCTCGCAAAGGGCAGGAGCAATTGCAGGGGAAATTCTACTTAACCCTGGGATGCAGCATTCTCAATGAAAGTGGAGTGGAATGCTTGGAGGATTTAGCTGCTGAACTTTAACAAATCTGTAGGAGGTATGTGCATATTATGAACAAGTCCTATGGAAGAAATGGCCAAAAGTGCCTCACTGATACCAGGGTGAACCTCTTACAACATTAAGTTCCCGCTAGAAAATGGTGCTACAGCTTCTTGACAAAACAGCTGTAAGATTTTTTAAAAACTTAAACGATGTATGTTTTTCAGGAGGCAAGGATTTTTGTGTGTGATATCTTTTATTGGACCAACTCCATGTTTGGGATGGACCTAGATAAGCTTTTGTATGTAGTACATTCTTCTTTCCATAATATTCTCAGAATATTTCTTAGAAATGGCTGAATCATTCAGTTCAAATTTTCCAGAAAACCAGCCTTGAGGCAGACATCCGGCTTAGATCATTTCATCTTGAATTGTTAAAAGTTTTGCAAAGTTGTAAGCTATTGAAAACAGGGTCTTATAATAGTGAAAGGGTCTGACAGTCTTAACTGCTGAAAGCACTACTAATATTGTACAGCACTAGAATACTGTATTTTCCTTCTAAAAAAAAATAGCAGGTATAAAGCAACATGATTCAATTTTTTCCATATCTTATACAGTGATTATATAGAAATCAAATAATCTAATCTTTCCCATTGTAAGGAAAAGTCATTTTGAAACATTTTTATATCTAATATTTAGCAGTGAATTTTTTTGGATTATTTGCATTTCAGAATCAAAAGGAAAAAAGAAAGGATAGCAGAGAGAGCCCCACAATTCAGAATGAGAAAGCAAGATAGGAGAAAAATAGAATACATTGTTTAAAAGAAAATCTTAATTTAAATAAACACTATTGAGAATTTTAGATTAAATGAATAGGATTAAATGAATTAGGATGACATCCCATATGAATAATGGTACAGGACGGTAATGCTGTTTCAGCAAGCACCTAAAATCTATGGTGAGTAAAAAGTAAAGGTATTACAATAATTACAGGACTTTTGTATGTCAGATTCATTTTCTCTAAGACAAATGATGTCACATAAAATTAATATATACTGCTGGCTCACTTGGTTTCATATTTTACATACCTATTCTTCTTATAATATCATTAAGTACATGTTTAACCAATGCACTGGCAGCACTGAGTGTTACTCTCATCATTTTTGGCATTTACAATTGCCTTGTTACAAGTACTTCATTGGTATCTCAGCAGCTTTTAACCTAATCAAACAGTAATTCATTCCCCTCTCTACACTCTACTAAACATTTCAAATCTCTCAGATCCTTTAGATCTACTTTTTATGTCATGTGAAATTATCCACGAAAGCAAAATCTCAGTCAAGAACTTTATCAAAGATCTATGTTAGAGAAAAATAAAGGTTTAAAAATAAAAAGGTTATAAAAAAGATTTGCGTTCCCAGTTTAAGATCTTCTTTAGACCACTTCCATAATAAAACCCAATTTAAAAGGAGGATATAAATTATACTATTTCATAATTAGTAACCCAGTTTCCTAGGCAAACATAAAACAGAACACGCCCTAAACTTTAGGTCTCCATTTAGAGTTCCTCTTCCACTTTCAGCTTAATTTCAACCAGAATAATAAACACATTATAATCAATTCATACAAATACAAATAAAGGAAATAAATTACTTGGGCAAACTTGTGAGGGCAGTGAGAAAAGCAATACTAATCTTTGCTGTGAAAGAGGGATCAGAAAAGGAGTAAAAAAAATA
>NW_005842194.1:230935-234798 GCF_000455745.1 Alligator sinensis
AAGAGTGTAGTGGTTAATAGGGACTGGATCGGATTAAGGTAGTCTGAGTTGTTTTCCTGGATCCATAGCAATTCTATGTACCGCTCAATTCACTAAGTCACTTAATATCTCTTATTTATCCCATTCCCCTTTCCAGTATTTTATAGATCCCCTTTCCAGTATATATCTATATAATACTGGAAAGAGGAAAAATATATATATGATTATTAATTATATATATATAATTATTAATTTTATATATATGTGTGTGTGTGTGTGTATGTGCTTAATTATTCTTAGATTATTAAACATGTGCTTAATATATATTCATAGATTGTGAAGCTGGAAGAGACCTCGGGAGATCATCGGGTCCAGCCCCCCTGCACCAGGCAGGAAAGACAACTGGGAGTCAGGTGACCCCAGCAAGGTGACCGTCCAGTCTCCTCTTGAAGATTTCCAGGGTAGGCAATTGTATCAACTCTAGAGGAAGCTTATTCCACAGTCTAGACATCCTAGCTGTGAAGAAGCTTTCCCAAGGGTGCCCTGGTGAACAGTTGTTCACCAAGCCCTTGATGTACGCCTCTGATATAGCTGTAAGCCACAGTCAAGTCCCCTCTCAGCCTTCTCTTTTTCAGGCTGAAGAGTCCCAGGTCCCTCAGCCTTTCCTCATATGGCTTGCCATGCAAGTCTCTGATCATATGCGTAGCCCTTCTCTGGACTCTCTTGAGCTTTACCACATCCTTGTTGAAGTGCGGCACCCAGTACTGGACGTAGTACTCTAGCTGCAGTCTCACCAATGCTGAGTAGAGTGGAAGAATCACTTCCTTAGTTTTGCTGGAGATGCATCAATTGATGCATACCAGAGTATTATTTGCCCTGTTTGCTATGGTGTCACACTGTTGGCTCATATTCATACTGTGGTCTATTATTACCCCTAGGTCCTTTTCATCTGTGGTGCTGGTCAGTTTGGCATTGCCAGTCCTGTAGGTATGTAGAGAGTTTTTGTCCCCAGGTGGAGCACTTTACATTTCTTGACGTTGAACTCCAGTTGATTCCGATCCGCCCAACTTGCTAGCCTGTCTAGGTCTGCCTATATCTGTAGCCTATCTTCAAGCATGACCATGTTTCCCCATAACTTGGTATTGTCCACGAACTTGGCCAGTGAGCTTTTCACCTCTGCATCCAAATCACTGATGTTGAAAAGCGCTGCACCAAGCACCGACCCCTGAGGGAAACCACTGGCCACTTCTTGCCAAGATGACATACATCTGTTCATTAGAACTCTCTGAGTCCTACACTGCAACCAGCTCCCTACTCACCTGACTGTCTCATGGTTAAGCCCACAGTCCTCCAATTTTCTCATGAGAACATTGTGGGATATTAAATCAAAGGCCTTTTGGAAGTCAAGGTATTCAGTGTCAACCTCCTCTCCCTTATCCAGGTGGCAAGTTACCCAATCGTAAAAGGAGATAAAAGGAGATATATAAAAAAGATAATACTTGTTCTCCTACTTCTTGACTGAGTGACCTATTTAGATAGTCAGGGCCAAATTCTATTACCATTTATAAACTCAAATGGCACTTTTTCAGTAGAGGGGTTTAGAGGGAGAGGAAAAAAGCTGGTTCTATAGTGTTGTGGGGAAGGGTTTGGGCGCCATTATGGTTGCTTTATTTGTTTGTTTTTCTTTTATTGTAAGCTGCCTTGAGCTTTTTTCATGAAGGTTCCAATAAATAAATAAATGGTAATAGAATTTGACCTAAAAGTCTTTTCACCACAAAGATTAGAGTGGGTGCGTCTACATGTTCATTAATGCACCAGAGTTGCTGTACATTATGTTTAGTACTTGTACAACCAAGTACTATATCAATGCGTAGTAACTGGCATTACTGTGCAGTAGTGCCGGCACATGCCTTTTTAGGGATGCTACTGTAATAATACTGTGCAGTAGCATATTAGCACTGTTTCTGCTATGACACACTACTGCACAGTATTATTAGGCTAATGCACATTTTACATCTTGTGTAGATGTGCCCAATGTGCATGTATCCTGCCTAACTCATAGGGAACAAAATTACACTGGGGGACCACAATGCATGATTGTAACACAAGCAACAATAGTTCTAGTGAAACTGTTAAGTTTGGAATGTAAGGCCTGATGTGGCTTTACTGTCATTGCTACTCTTGAATTAAATAGAAGCAGACTGGGTCCAAGAAGACTATTAAATACCTAAAATCTTTAATACCATAAAGTTAATATTGCCCAGCAGCATTTCATGTTCTTTTCAGAAAAATGATTTCAGCTACACTCAAACCTCTGAAAACCAAGTAGTAAAGAATTAACAGACATGCCACCTTGCAAGGAAATCTTAACTCTGAAATCTTTGAGCAAGATGCAAATAACACTCTAGTATTTTATAGATAATACACAACAATCTGGGAACAGAACTAATAAGCGCTTGAGCCCAGAGTCTGGCACCTTTTCTTTACTAAGGCAAAACTTGGATTTAAGTCAGGTCTGCCATACAGAAGCCACCTACCCCTGGCCATATATCTATGCCACATAGACCACTCTGAACTTGGTAAATATTACTATCTCCTCATTCATGCCCGAGGGTTCCTATCAAGACACTGCCTCACAAAACCCCAGACCAGAGACTACTGTCATGTGTGAGGCAGAACCAGGACTCTGCGAATACTCAACAATAAATCATGTTGCTGCCAATCCATAACACAGGATGAGCCCTATCTGCATCACTAGCAATACAGTTACTGAAGTCATTGCTGAAATGAAGTATTCTTTCTAAGTTCATGATTACCTTTCTTTACTTTAAAGTAACAGTTATGCCCATCTGCTCCATCTGACCTCTTCAGCATTCAATTCCTGCCACATTTAAAGCAATTGAGGTACATTTAGATAAATGTTGGAGTTCAAATCATGGACCACAAAACAAAAATGGTACCCTCCCTTAAAACTGTCTCCTGTCTATTTATTATACTGTTCCATTTTGTGAACCATTCCCAATAGCTACTGCCAGCTTCCAGGAGAAGAATTAAGATTATATTGCAATCATGTATTGTAACTCTTTTATTAAGTACGTTTTGATTCAGAACCAAAGACATCATCAAGTAGAGGAGGCTCTGCTCATAGCCTATTATGGTGAGCAGGTCTTTCAGAGTAATGGCAGGGAAAATAGGATCTTACATATGCCTCTATAGGTATGGATAGTTCTGGAAGTATTATATGGTTTGACTGCATATCTGCTCATTCCAAGTCTATTATTATGTGTGTTTGGGGCACATTTTCCAAGTATAGAAGAAAGCACAATTATTTTCCCAAGGAACTCCTGTATGGCCACTTAAATATATAATTCACACTTCTGTATGCCATTTTGCAATGTTGAGACTGGTTTAATGAATACTCCTAGTTGTAATTTTGCTATGTTTAGCCACTGGTTTAGTGTTACATGCACAGAGAGGCTGGTTTAATGCCTGTTGCTTTAGTTTTGTAACTACAGTAATAGAAGTTTCCATGTTTATATATTTTATTGCTCTTACAGTTGCTCTGAGAAGAGGGACAAGAAATAAGGAAATGGGGTGAGGAGGGGAGTCAATTTTTTTCCTACTGTATTATTGTTCTCATAGTGCACATGTTGGCCTGACTTCCAAATGCCTAGTATGGATGCCAAAATCAAGCAAGAGAAATTTAGAAAGTATAATTCTACAACCATTTCAAGTTCACCTCACTTTGTCACAGCTCTAGTTTTTAAAGTAGCCAACAACAGCTGTATTTAGCTGCAACTTTACACATAAGTCATAGGCGGGTGGGAAAATAAAAATCACAAACATATTGTGAATATGTATGTTATATTTCACAGTCTCTCTTT
>NW_005842194.1:234829-266264 GCF_000455745.1 Alligator sinensis
ATAAAAATGTGAGATATGAAAGTCATTCTTCTTTCCAAATTATGTTATAAAGTTTGTTTTTACATTTTCATGAGCTTTAATAAAAATATTCCTTACTCTTTAAATCAAGTAGATCACATATTTTGCATTAAATTCTGTACAAGCATATTCTGTTTCAAACACCTCTACTAATTAACTAGATCACTATAACTTTATTAATGCATTTGTACTAGTAGTCAGCCCTTGTTGAAAGTGTGTGGAATGCTCTCCATGTTACAGAAACCCAACGGAAGCCCTCTGTAGATGGGACACAAGTAGAATTACTATTCAAAGAAGGGTATACTGCACTCAGTCTCAACAGCTGAGAATAGACCATTGGCTTATCATTGGCCATTGGATTACCAAAGGTTTTCAACCTTTTTAAATTTATGGATCCCTAAAAATTTTTGACTGGAGGTGCAGCTACCTTTGAATTGTAAGTGGGGTATTCAGATATATTTGATTGAAAATAGTACTTTTTAGTGCCTCCCTTAAACATAGTCCACAGATCACAGGTTGAAAACCACTGGCTAAGACTAACTGCCGGACAGTGGACTCTTATGAAAGAGACAGATAGGCTGAGACTGTTGAGAAACTGGACTGCTGCTTTTTTGTCTGTGATATCTTTTACTGGGCCAACTGCATGGTTGTGACAGACTTAGACAAGATTTTGGTTATTGCAGTACCTGGAGAGAGGTTGCAGATAAAACTGATATGCAATTGCATAAAGCTGGTATGTAAGTTTTAGTCGTAATTTTAATAGAAATTTTAAAAGTCGTCCTGGCTATTTGTAAAAACAAATATTGGCAGACTAAAGGTCAAAGTGGTTTTATAAATAAAAGTAAGGATTAAATTAAGTGACAAAACACAGAGAAAAACTATTTCTGTATTGCTAAGCCTCATCTCTCATTAAGAACTTAATATACTACTGACATTGTGGTTATATAAATTACATGCCACTTTCACATGTGACAGAGATTATAGTACTAGTTTATGAAGAAAATGTTTAACTTCTAATTCTTTATTTTAGGTTTAGCTATAGTATATAATCCTATACATAAGGTAGTATGTATTATACAAATTAGATACACATACCACAACAATTATATCAGTTTGACTTTTTTAATATGTATATGCCCAACATGTCTAAAAACACTAGCTAAAGTAAGAGAAGAGATAGCATTCTTTGTTATCAGACTGAAAGAAAATTACACAGTATTAACATTGAATAATCCATCCATATTATTTTTATTCAAGTATAGATTTGTGTTTAGTACAATACATTGTTCAAAATCCATGGGTGAAATCTTGGTTGCACTGAAGACAATAGGAAAACTCCCTTGGATTTCAGTGGGACCAACTTTAACCCCATGACTGTAATGAATCATGATGAATAGTGTTTAATTACAGGCTACTTACAGGAAAAAACATTACAGCAAATATTCTGAGCAATTTGCAAACTTTTTAGCGCATTAATTCTTGTAATAATCTCTCTCAGTTACTCGTCAAACAACAATATCACATTTAAACAAATTAATACTTGTATGATTGTGTAGTGCTTACTGAATTTTAGATTTCTATTTTATAGAATGGGATTTTTTAAATGAGCATATTAGATGTAATTTAGGAACCAGTTGGACACTTAGCCAAGGTATAGACATTACACATCAGTCAGTATAAGTGACCAAAAAACAGTCTAAACCTGTAATAGAACAGAAGTTCAGTGCACATAGACTGGTTTAAAAGTGGCAGAACCCATTCTAAGATAGACCTGGATGGATGTAGTATCAGACGTAATCAGTTAAGGTTAGACCAGTCTTTCGACTCTGTCCTAGCTCCCATATAGATTTATGTTAGTTTGCTGTTTACCGACATCCTGGGAGCCTTTGATTCCCCCTGCCCCACATTGGTTCCCCATCACAGGAAGATATGCTAGCGCTCACCAGATGCTTGGCTACTCTGGGTTGCCACAGACCTGAGCCAGCCCAGCCACAGGTGCTCAGCACCAGGTGAAGGGCCTGATCCTTCCTTCTACAGAACACCCCTGTCCCTGCTGCCCAGTGCAAGCCTCCCAGGCTGTCTGGCACATCTTGCCAGTGGCCACTGATGCTGAGCTCCAGTAAGATGCACCAGGCATCCCAGGAGGCTTGTGCCAGGTAGCAGGGACAAGAGCACTACATAGAAGGAAGGATTGGACTCCTTGGAGCCTGGCACCAGCCACAGCAGGGGGGGCTGATCCTTCCTTCTACAGAGCACCCCTGCAAGCCTCCTGAACTGTTGGGTGCATCTTGCCAGCTGCTGCTGGTGCCAAACTCTGAGGTACCTGATCCTTCTGTCACAACCCAATTAAATTGTGCCCATGTCACTGAGCAAGAGATACCATTCAAATCATCCTCATTTTGACGACTAAGGGTTAAAAGACATCCCTGCCAAAAATTCCTTGAAACAAAACGCGGCCGGAGTACTGTAGATAATTGGTCAGCTGAAATAAAATGCTAGGGGAAACTATATATAATTGGTCCACAGATAAACGTAAGCTCCTCACACGTAGCACACACGTAACAGGTAGAGAAACCTAACCCACTACCTTGTAACCTGAGGAGACAAAGAGCTGCCACCTGCCAAAAAATTAAAGATTCCATATAACGGTTCACAATTGGGCATCTCTGTCAAACACCTCTGCCTATAAATAGTTTAATGGTTTCCGCCCTAGGCGGAGAGCTCTGGGGATCTCACAGGAAACACCTGTGCTTGTCACCAGAGAATTGGGAAATTGATCAATTCCCAATCAATCACCCCGTCAGCGTAAAATATTGACGTAGAAAGTCTTGCAAGCGCGACTGTACGTTCCCGGCGCCACGTCCGTCATTCTCTCGTCGTAACCTAACTGCGTGCGTGTACTCGACTCTGTAACCGAAGTTATATGCGTATACTCGACTCTGTAACCAAAGCTGTAACGGAACAAAGGCTCACCTGCGTCGTCATCACTATCTAGGCGACGTAAGTAAACAAACTCCTGAAACCTACACGTGTCTGTGCCTGGTTAATTCCACTCCATCCATCACTACCCGCCTGCCGAGCTCTAAATCTAAACACTCCGGTGTGAGTCAGGCGGCTGCCGGCGGCTGCTCTGATTCACGACACCTTCCTTCTATGGGGTGCTCCCATCCTCACTGCCCAGCACAAACCTCCCAAGCTGCCCAGCACGTCTTGCCAGAGCTCAACACCAGCAGTGGCTGGCTAGATATGCCCAGCCACCCAGGAGTCTTGCAGGGTCACTCCACAGAAGGCAGGATCAGGCCCCTCACCTACTGCTGGTACTGAGCCCTGAGGTATTAAATCCTTCCTCCTACAAAATGCTCCTGTCTCCGCTACCCAGCGCAAGCCTCCCAGGCTACACTGGTGTATCCTGTTGGCTGCCGCTGGTGCCAAGCTCTGGAAGACTGACCAGGCAGCCTAAGAGGATTGCCCCGGGCAGCAGGGACAGGAGCGCTCCACAGAAGGAAGTTAAGGTTCTTTAAAACTTTGGTTCCAAATGTGTTCTGTTTGATATTACTTCTATAGAGCTGAGCCATCCCTGATTGGCTGTCAGGCACACACTCGCAATCTCCTGCTGTCACCATGGACGCTCTTTCATGCCACCCCTAGGCTTCCAGGAAAACCCCAGAGGGGGTCACCTTGGCATGCCCAGTAGTCCAGCCAGTGGCAGCAAGGGAGGGTGTGCCATGGTGACCCACTCTGGGATTCTCCTGGAAGCTTAGGGTTGGGTATGGGGCAGGGTCTGCAGTGACAGAGGGGTTGGGGACATGTGTGTGACAGCCAGTCAGGGATGATCCTCAGCTGTGCTTGGCTACCCTCAGCAATCTCTAGCATGCTGGGAAGCATGCAGGAGTGCCACCTGCCTTCTGGCCTCAGCCATTGCAAGTATCTGCATGCCCCCCCAACAAAGGGTGAACATGTGTTCCTTTCATTCCCAATCTAATCTATGCAATTTAGAGAAACCCATAAAGGTTTGATCAGTTTTTGTCTTGGGCTTTTTGAATGTTTGTAATTAGTCTTAGTAGAACATACTATCCTAACATTTTCATGATTGATGTTGAACAAATATTTTTTAGCTTCATATGTTATGAAAGATCCAGTTAAAGTTAAAATAGGGTGCATCTACATGTGACGCTACATTGCTGTAGTGATGCACTACACTGACATAGCTCATCGCTACAGAGACATAACATCAGCAGGCACAAACTGTGACACTGACACTACATTAACATAGTGACAAGCTATCTCACTATAGTATGTCACTACGGTGACATAGCTGCTAAAAATAACTGTGCGCCACCAGGATGGTGAGTATGGCTGTTACTGCAATGTCATTTAGTATTTTCTTAAGTAAGTACTAAATGACAATGCAGTCACAAATGCACTGTGGAGGGCATGTGTAGATGTGCCCATAGAGAAGCATTCCAATGTCTAACCTGTCTAGATACCTGCAAGTGCCATCCAAAGTAATGTAGGTGTTGATCTAATAAACACAGGTTGACAATATCTGATAACAGTGCAGATCAAGTGTTTGCTTTTCAAGACATTTCAACTGCACTGACTTTTAAAAAAAGGATTTGCCTGTCAACATCACATGATTCTATGATCATGTGATTCCATACACTGCCATAGTATGGAAATAATTAAGAAACTTTAAAATGATAGAAAAAATAGAAAGTAAGACTGCTGATAAAACTGTAGATATATTCATACTTGCTGATTTGTATTTCTTCCTAATCTACCAGATGTCAAGCAAAACATCATATCCTGAGGACAGAAGTATTTGTGATTCAGAATTTGAGACAGATTTAAAGTCTCTCCAGCATTTCTAAAAAGTCTATTTCAATGAGATTACAAATTCTGTCGTCTGAAGTTATAATGAGGTACATGGACTGCAGCAAGAGTCATCAAAACAGGATAGTCAGAGGATAACTGAATCTTGCTCATTGGTAAAGGTAGAGAAGAGAGCAAGAGGCTACAGCATTTTAAAGTAAACAGAGATGTGAATTCAGAGGTCTCACTGACTTGGAAGATAAACCAGAATTATACAGTCAGTTATAATCTTTTTGGAAGTGATACATTTTGTTTTCTTAGTAAGAATGAAAATAAATTGCAAATATATATATGAGCCATAGGGTATCTACAGAGGTTAGAGCTGCACTCTAACTCATGGGGCAGTTTATAAAAAGTGCCATGAGAGAGAGCTCCACCCTCAACCCAAAAGATGTTCGCCTGTTGGGTCGGGGGGGCATTGAGCCTGCCTGCACAAGCCTTCCTGGCCAGCAGGCAGGAGCATTCCAGCAGCCAGCTGAACACCTCTCCCCAGCCCTGTTCTCCCGCCCCGACCCCCACCTCTGGGGCTGTCTGTAGCAGAGGGAGGGAAGGGGGCAGCACACAGCTCCACGCTGTTTTGCCCAGCCTGAGCTGGAGGAAGGAGTGTGCAACAGAGCCCCCTCACCTCACTGGCTGGGGTACTGGGGGGGATCCAGGCCAGACCCACAAGGTGAGGGGGCTCTGTTCCACCACCCTCCTTCCAGCTCAGGCTGGGCAAAACAGCTAGCAGCTCTGTGCTGCTGCCACTTTCAAGAGGCCCAGCCAGAGCTGAGGAGAAGGAGGAGTGGAATGTAACCCCCTTACCACACGGGTCAGATCCGGCTCCCCCCAATACCCCAGCCGGGGTAGCTGGGGGGGTGGTCTGTGAGACAAAGTGGTTCTGTTCTACTCGCCCCTTCCAGTACAGGCCAGGCAAAACAGCTGGCAGGTGGGTGTTGCTCCCTTCCCTTCCCTCTCTCCCCTACTGACAGCTTAGCCCCTTGTGCAAAAAATTAACCCTTGAGGGAACACACATTTCCTAAGGTGCTCTGCTTTAGAGTGTTCAATCTAGTAGCCCATTTCACAAGGGCTAATGTTTTGTGTGTTCAGCCATGTTAAAAGTGCTCTGCAGCTATGCACATGTGTTACATCATGGCTATCAGGGGCCCAATTGCACAAAAAATGTCACTTGTGTAAGCACCCATAGTCATCCAAGCTTATAGGCGGTCTCAGAAGAGACCACAAAAAATCAAATCTTTAAGTTGTGTCCTGGCGGGGAAAGAGAGGGAGAAAATATTCCCATTGACTTCAAGGAAGTTTTTCCTGAAAAAATGACTGCACAGAGTAGACACAGTATAACTGGATTATTGCACATTGTTCAAATAGAAAGATTACGGTTTAAAGAAAGCATAGAAAGTTAGAGAAGACAGACGGATGTAAACATCAAAGGATGTAAAGAATACGAGCTTGTTGGCCAGATTGCTTGGGACTGTCAGGCATAAAATATCTCTGAAAAAGACAAAAAGAAATCATGCTACATTATATTATTGCAAGGGTTGGCTAGAAAAGCCTCTAGGAAATGCATGAGAACAGTAGGGACAAAAAGCATGAAATAATTGTCCTATTATTATATGCTATATTAAATACTATTTATTAAATACTATTATTAAATAGTATCAAATTTTATTTTAATACTTTAAATGAAGTTGACAGTAAAGATGAGAACTCACATAATTTTGATACCAGCAAATCTACGAACACTCATCCGAAATATCCAGAACTGTGAAGAGGATAGGAGCCAGAACTGAAAGGGGACTTCCCCGATAGCATGAGAACGAACTTTTTGTAGGAAAGCTTTCTAGGAAATGCAGAAATTAACAGTTTTATGACTAACAATATGCAAAAGGAGAACAGGATGTTGGAACCGGCAGTGTGTGGGCTGAGAGTTCTTTTTGTTATAGGATGCTCTAGAGATAGGAACCAAGTTTTTTCAAGATATATACCTAGGATGAAACTCTAGCCCCAGTAAAGATAATCAGGAAGTTTTGCTATTTACTTCAGCGGACACAAGTTTCTACTCCTGTTTTGTTTCTGTTGACGTAGGCCATGTGCAGACAAAATGAGGGGCATGTGTGCACGACACTTTAAAGCAGGCTAAATGCTTTTGCACCATCTAAATGGTGTTGGTGTTTGCACACCTCAGTGGTGTATTGCTCATTAATTCTAGCCGCTGTAGGAAATTTGGCAGCATAATGCATATTAAATGACTTGGGGTGCAGCAAACTAAAACTCCTCGGAGGAGGAGAAGGAGGAGGAGGTGCTTTGCTCTGCGGCTGTAGGGGCAGCAAGCTAAAACTCCTCCTATGAGGAGTTTGCTGCCCCTACAGCTGCAGAGTGAAGCACCAGGCTCTCTGCAACTCCAGGGCTCTGCAGAAAGCCCTGCAGGCATCCCCGCAGCAGCCCAGGAAGGCAAGCTCTGCCCAAAAAAAGCAGCAAACCTGATTTTCCACCCCCGCTGCCCCCACTGGAGCCTGAGCTGCGCAGGGGCCCGGTGGTTCCTTCCGCGGCTGCAGTGCCCCCTGGGACTGCCCGAGCCAGGTGCCTGCAGGCAGATGCCACCTGGGGTGCCACCACTGCTGCATCCCAGGGACCGCTCCGCTCCCTACCACCAGAGCGGCAGTTAAGTGCGGAGTGTGTGCACAACATGGGGGTTTAAAGGGCACTAAATTGAAGTGGTGGGTTTCCCTTCAATTTAGGGACCTGTCTCATCTACTCACACCCATAAGTATTAAGAATAACACTGGTCCAGAGATCCTAGGCAAGTACTAGGCAACAATGGAGCTGCTGAAGACCCAAGAATGATATTACAATCAGAAATTTTGTTGAGGTACTGATGTAGGGAGTAAACACTGTATAGTGAAACAGGGACTGAATCCTTCTCTGAAAGCAAATTTGCTTGAGACTCCTGATTTAGGCATTTGAAAATCCAATTCTAGGTGAAAGTTGACTAACACTGAGGTATGATGGATGAGGCCACTAAGGACATCTTTAAGGGATCAATGTTAGTGATGTAACTAGTGATATACATAAGGGTATTGCTATATACTTTGTCTTATTGCAATTACAAAATTAAACTATTGTTATATTTTTAGAATTTGTGGCAGTCTTCTCTCATTCAAATGATCAGTTCTAAATTTCATCTTTGTCATTTTCAGGGAAAAAAAACACAGACGCCTACAATGACTTTTCATATTTTATAATTAAGAAAACATTTTCAATTTGTATATGCTCCAGGTCAAATTAAAAGAAATAAGAAGATCAATACAAAATAAAACATCAGTACGTATTAGAATAAGCCTGTTCAGTTTGAGAACATTCAGCTTTTTCCATTTGAGATGAAATTTAATTTACAAAAAACAGTTGTAAATTGAAGAGGAGTATCCTTAAAATTTTGAGTTTTAAAAAAAGAAACCCTTATTTGTCTTACACTGGTATTCTTTTTAAGATTTAACTCTTTAAGAAATACTGTATTACACTTTGTAATATTCTTATACAGAATCAGAAGTAGGGAAAAACACAAACCAGCCAGTAAGGCCTAATTACTAAAATGATTGATTTTACTAATACATGGAGTAATTAAGTACACAGCGGGCACATCTACAAATGCATTAATGCACTTTATTTTAGCCCAATTTTTATGTCTTAGATGCCACAAGATATATCATGTGAAAACTGCTTTCTGAAAATAAAGGTTAAAGCAAATAAGGAAAGAAATTTTATTTTGAAGCTTCACTAGCTACATTATGAAAGAGAGTGTAAAAATGAGACATTAAAATATAAAGACTTAAGACAAATAAGTAAACTGTCTGTTCACATGTACTACTTCAGAAAGATTCACTGTATCTAATTTTTAAAAAAATGTCTCTCAAAAGCTGAAAAAAATGCTTGCGCTTTACATGGAATATTGTACAAAGGACCAGAGAGAATATATGGCCTGGATGAAGGATCCCCAGATTAATTAGACTCTCGATGAACATATCACAATAGTGTATGAAGTATAGCAACAATGTAGGACACAACATACACTCTAAATATGAATCATAAAAATAAGTATTTTAAAAGCAGTCTTCTCTGTTCTCCCCCCAAAACAAAAATGTCTGATCCATATTTATTTAGGAAAAGAACAGCCCATACAATAGTTCTCTCTACAAAAGTCCTCTTGTTCATTGCAGTACAATTTTCTCTAAACTTCATCACTCCTTCTTAGTCTAGTTGTTATTAATAGCACCCTCTAGAGTAAAATGTATAGAACTATTTTCTTTCCCACATTTTGTTGAGAGATATACATGCCCGAGCTTTGACTAGAGATTTAAAATATAAGTACATTACCAAAAAAGAATATTTTACCTTCCATGTATTCCCCAACTTGCTTTGTAACTTTACAGGTGTAAAACCAGGTATCTCTTTTTTTTATTTAAACTTCACCATTTCTGTGTTAATGCTTTTTTAATACTGCTTCTTGAGACATTTACCTACAATCACTTTCAGAGGACAATTCATCTCCAATTTTATCACAATAGTACTTGTAACACTACAAAATAAATGACTGAGGTTTAAGTTTTGACTTCAGTGTGGCTACATTCTTTACGAATGATCTAGATCAATTATCTTAGGAACAGGCTCTCCATGACTGTGATCTATCTGCACTGCTACGGGATTCACATACAACACACTGCAGCTGTACATTTCATTTCAGGATAGCAATAGTTGGCAGGGTGCTACAAACCAGAATTTGCTGTGGAACGGCAGCCCTGGAGCACAGCATCTTCTAGAACTTTCAGGACAAAATGCAAGAACAATCTTCTTCATAAGCCTCCTAAGGATAACCTGCCCTCCTCCCTAAAAATGGCAAATGGTGATATTCCAGTATCTAATACATTTTCCTAGCAAAAGAAAATTGTGATTAAGATGGGGGGTTTTTTCTCCTTTTAGTTTGATATGCTGAGATTAACCGCACCTTTCATAGTGGGCCAAGTTGATAACATTCATCTTATGTTTTTAAACAGAAACTTCAGTAATAATTACTCTGTTTACTTCAATCCAAGATGAGGTCCCCCCATTTAACGTGGAGAAAAAGCCTTTTAGATTTGATTACAAGGCGGGGGGGGGCGGGGCAGAGGAAGAGGACAGGCAGCTGTTGCAGCTCTGACTCCAGCCCCTACCCAGGTTTGGGCTCAGAGCGGCAGCCACTGTCCCGCTCGCCCCCCCCCCCCTCCCGGGGTTGGGGCCCAGGGCGCCAGCCACTGTCCTGCTGCCTCCCACCGCACTCGCTACCACTTACCCTCTGGCTCTAGTTCCAGCTCCACTCCAGCCTAGGACATGGAGCATATGGTTGTTCTAGCCCTGGTCATGCCACGCTGCTGTAGTGGCAGTGGTGGTGTTAGCAGTTCTGGCCCAGCTTCAGAAATAGGGCTAGAGCTGCCACTGGCACAACCACTGCTGTGTGGCCTGGTCAGGGCCAGAGTGAACATATGCTTCATGTGCCAGGCAGGAGTGGGGCCAAAGCTGGAGCTGGAAGGTAAGCAATGGTTGTGGGAGGCTGCAGAGGTGGTGGGGTGTGGCAAGCAGTGGGGGGGAGCAGAGGCGGCAGTGGAGGGGGAGAAGTGGCAGCAAAGGGGGCAGAGGTGGTGGTAGGCACTGGAAGAGCAAGGGGGAGGAGCAAGGGAAGTGGTGAGGGGCCAGGTGCCAGGGTGAGCAGGCACTGAAGTGGGGGACAGGTGCAGGGGGACCCAGGTATGTGGGGCAAGCAGGAGTGGGGGAAGTGGCAGGGAGAGGAGGCCCTCTGGGAGGGCAGATGCCTGGGATGTGGGGCAGGCACCAGGGGCAACAGGTAGTGAGGGAGGACAGGCAACAAGGGACAAGGGGCAGGGGGCAGGCCACTTGACTCCCCTGCCACCTGCCCCCCCACCTATTTGCCCTGTTGCAGTGGGGGGGGGAGAAATTAAGATAGTTCTCTGATAATTCGATTCTATACATGGGGAATTTTAACAAATTTATACATTTTCCATGTATAGGTTTTAATTATTGGGGGGGCTGTATTAAATACAAAGTTGTCTAGGATTTGGATAAATAGAATAAGTAAAAATCTTTAAATTATAATATTATATGTGTACTAAATCCTCAGCTGGCGTTAGGCTGTGTAGCTTTCCTGACTTTAAAAAAGTTGTGATTTACATCCACTGAGAATTTGGCCACTTACCTTTATCCCACAACTGTAAAATATTCATCATTAGTTAAGTTTTAGGTAAGACCTATTACAAAGTTCCTTTAAGCTAAGACATATAGCATAGATTTAAAAAAAAATAAAACTCTAGCATGTGACTTCCTTTTTTTTCTTTTTATAGTTCTAGTTAGGCAACTTTTAGTGTGACCATAACTGTAACATTACCTTGGTGTCCCACTAATTAAACACATATACACTAGAATTCTAATGGGATGGGCTGACTTCAGTTTCCACAATTAACATTGCACTGTGACTTATCAGATTTATTATCCAGTTATTTTGGGATCTGTCTTGTCCAATAGCTACTTCTCACCACTTTCAGGATGCAGGGTAAGACTTGGGTTCAGTTTAATCTCCAGTAGTAAATTTCTGTGGCCACAGGCCCTTTTCAAGAATGTCTAATTCTCTAACCATCCCCTAGTTTAAATCATCCAAACTGCACATACTACAGCTGATGCTGTGTTTTAACCGTTTGTTTCTTTTGTGTACTGACTTAAAATATTCTATATCAAATGCTTAATGGAATACTCTTCAGCCTGACAAGCTTGCGGCTGAACTTATTCATTTGAAAAGCAAACATTTTATTAACAAAAGAAGAGGGAGAAACAGTTCATAACAAATACCTGGCAGCTGATACATGTAATTGTGTAACATTAGATCTTTTCTTGTCTTTTAACCTAAAAATATTAATATTGGTTTATAACTATTGTAAAATGATGAACTGTAGAGAAACCAATCAGCTGTAGAGAAACCAATCAGGTATTTTGATTAAAAAATATTTCTAGACATGATAGAATGCATTTTCCTGTGACTCAAAGGCAAGTTCAATAAAATACTGTCTGAAGAAACTGGAGTTTGTTTTCCATATAAGAACAGTTATTGTAAATACCTAGAGCATCTGAATTAAGACCATATCATTTTCTGATTCTTCATTTCTATGGATAGAGGTCAGAAAGTCTTTGGCGCACAATTTTTTTTTACTCTAGTCCTTTTCATTTAAGGAATATAAAGTATTATTTTAGTTGTACGAGTTTTCTCTTTATTTTTTTAGAAGTTTTTGGTCTTAATTTACACATGCCATGTAGAGTATGCAGTCATATTTCCAATTGGCAGTATATTTAAACCTTTCCATAACTCCAGGCAAACTGGAGTGAAATAAAACTTCTTCATAATAAAGAAAATATACTGGTATATAAAACTGCATGTTTTTCTAGGTAACAAATATCTAAGTAATACTTTTATACTATTTTTTTTGCAAAATGCCTAGTTGCCAATGTTTTGGTTACTTAACCCTTGTTAGAGCAAGGTACCTTTATCTTATTTATCTCCATTTTCCATTGTTGCTCAGTATTTAAGAGGGAGGGAAACTATGCTTCCTAAAATGCTATTTAGAAATTGAATATCATGACTAGTTCATAGAGGGTGATAGCTGTGTAATTATGGTACAGCAATTTCACAGGCACAACAAATTTGCCAGAATACAAATCTTTGAAGTAATATATAGTATGCCTTTGTCAATCATCTTCTCTGTTCCCAATAATGCAAACCCAGTTTCTGATCCCAGTAAAGCACTCTAGGGTGTGCATTGTTGTCCTCCAGTTGTACTTCTCGGATAATTAAAGACACTTGGCCTTTGACCTCATGTTTCAAACTCAAAATGTGCAATTACAGGACAACAATGCATGTCCTGTTGTGTCTCATTGCTAACTTTAACCATGGTTCATATGCTCTAATAAGTACTAGAATCAGATGGTCAATATGTCTATACAAATGCCACCACAAAAGTTTGAGAAAGCCGTTTAATGGAACATGTAAGATGATAATTTACAAGATAATTCAAAATAAAATAATTATCCCAGCTTTGGAATAGTTATGTTATGCTGATCTTAGTAACAGTGCTCCCCTTAAAATAAAAGTTTATGATTTTAGGAAAAACAGTAGCTATGGCATAGCTGTAAGAAGAACTGCTCCAAACTAGTCCACAAGCTTTGTACAGAACCACAACTGTCAGCATTTGTGATGTTTGAATAATTTTGATATTTGGCTCTTTCATATCTCTCTCTCTCTTTCTCTCCTTTTCCATAATGACCTCTAACACAGAGTATTCCTCATCAGGGAGCTCCCCCTAGAGGAAGCATTTGATAGCTGTTTGGGATCACTTACTGGGAGCTGACGCTGTTATGCCTACACAACATACATTTATGTATTTCCAAGGATAAGTGGGCATAATAGCTGGGGAATATAAATGATTAACAGCTAATCTGAGATCTTGTCATTTTTATTTATTTCTGCGTGTTTAAAAGCTTGCTCCTCTTGTGTGAAATAGATGAGTAGCCACTTTGCACATCTGATACAGAAAGAGAGAAAGTCTAGGATAAAAAATAAATTCTTACCACTATGAGTAATAATTTCAGCAGCAACTACTGTTCAATCAATAATAAGAAAACTGAAAATATATAGAACATCCATGTTAAGACTATTTATAGCTGAGGAGTCAAAAACCATACAGCCTGCAAAAAAGGCTGTTTCTCTACAATTAACCTTTGTCATACATTTCCAGGTACAATTTAAGGTGATGATTTTGGCCTTTAAGGCTCTAAACAGTTTGAGCACTACATACCTAAAGGACCGCCTCCCTCCCTTACATTCCATTGGAATCCCTATGGTCAGCGAGAACAAGTTTCTGCAAATACTATCCATTAGGGTTGTACAAAAGTTTGACGAGTGTTTTGTTTTGAAGTTGTTTGGATGCGTTTCGAGCTCAGAACACTGAAATCGAAACGAAACCAAAGGCTTTGAAACAGCTTTGAAATTAAATGAGAGCACTCTAAACATTTCACAAGTTTCAAAATGTTTTGAGTTTCGAAGCAGCCCAGTGCCAGGAGGCAGGGGAGAGCCAGTGGCAGAGCCACTCTGAGCACAGCCCGAGCTATGTGAAACAGTTTTGACAAAACAAAACAGGACAGTGCTTCCAAATGAAATGAAATGACAAAACAAAACACTGTCCCTTTGAAACAGCGAAACAGAAGTCAAAACGAAATAGTGCTGTTCTACGCAGCCCTACTATCCATGTGCCAAGTTCATCTGGCGAAAGTATGTAGGAGGTAATTTTTGTTAGTCATTCCTCAGCTCTGGAATCCATACCCGCTTGTGGCCCATAAGAGTCCAAGCCTGGGCATCTTCCAGAAGCATTGGAAAACCTTTTCATTTGGGTAGGTCTTCAGCAGGCAGGCTTAAGGTTTGGGGCATTGTCTGGGAAGTTGTTTTGTTAAGTATCATTTTATTTTAAACTTTTTATAATTTATCCATTTTTGGTGTAAGTTGCTTTGAACCTCTTTAAGGCTAATAAATACATACTTGTCAAATTTACTTGCATACCATGCACACACCTTTTCCCGCAAAACCCAGCCCTCCAAAACTGGGGGGCATGTCTTAAGCACTGCAGTTGAAACATGCAATTGGCTGCCATGTTTTGCAGTGATATTGATCTAGTCAGCCTTCTAATAGTAGACAATGGCTAAGGATGCCATTTGCATTCGGAGTCTAGAACTGCAGCTGTAGGGGACTGCAGCTGCATTACCTAACTCCAAATTTGGGTGGATATTTGGCCCTCCATCTCTTCTTAAAAGGTGTATACAGTTCTCATCACTGTAATCTTCCAGCAGTAAGTATCTTAAGTAGCATGCCCAACATCTCTCCTCCTCTCACCAGGAATGCACTCAAGCCTTGGGAATATATCATAACTTCACTACCAAACAGATAATCATTTTATTATGCATTTCTTTATTTCTGTGTTCTGTGATAAGTATGCTACTTTTTAAAAAGCAGCAATTGAAAGCACAGTCTCATACACTGAGACTATAGTATTGACAAGGGACCACTCATTGCAATTGTACTAGGTTTTATTTAAGATTGAGTGAAAGACTGCTTCTTCATCTAATACGACCATTTCCGCCATTACCATGATGAGTAAGTCAACACAAATTCATGTGCGTAAAAAAAAAAGGTCTCATACATAATACAAAAGCTTTCTATTTCAACATGCTTCCTTGGACACTTTGTATTTTTCCTATATGCTTTTAAAGTATGGTGTTCAGAATAGCACACAGTATTTCAGATGCAGGTATATTAACTTACATGTGTTAGTAATATACATAAATAACATAATCTTTATGTTATTTTTATCACAATACTTTTCTTTATCACTGCTGAACACTAAACTTCTATTTTTCATTATATTAGTCCCTTTGAAACCATAGTTTTCTTAATCATTGGTTAATTTTGAACTTGTAGGTATAGATAAACATTTCTATTTCTTCTACTGTTTACATCCAAGCATCAAAGACAAGAAGGGTGTATTTTCTTTGTGTAGCAATGTATTGCTCATTTTCACTGAGAGACTACCCTGTTACCACAGGTGGAAAGCATTTTTTCTGAGGCCTAATCTATATAACACATTCAGTGGTCTGACCAAATCAGATTTAATATGTGGCTACTTTTATTTCAGAATAAAAATGGCTTAAATTGTTTGGCTACTCCCATTCCAAAATAAGAGTGGCCACATACGGCCTTTAACCAAAATAATGGTTAGATCAAGGCACATTTGACCATGTATATACACCAGGCCTTACAGGGCCACAGATGAAGGAACTCCAAAGGTTAAAAAAAAACACACACTTGAGCAATGTCAAGAGTAGAAAATGCCACCTCAGAAAATAGTTCAAAAGTTTCTGATCTATTTTCTTACCTGTGTTCAATTAGACAACTACAGTTATTTTCTGTTTATTTATAGATGTCATTTTTGTTATGTCAAAGTTATATTTTATGTTGTTCAGCTTTCAGAGAACAAAAAAGTATGTCTATAAAGCTCTTACCTATAATTAGTGTCACTCAGCAAAACAAGGCATCCCTGTTTTATAACCGCCAGAGCTGTCATGGTTTTTTTCAAGCAAATTTCATTGATGGACTATTTGAGCCACAGTTTCTCTAGAAAGTAACTTAAACTGTGTTATTGCAGTGGACATGCTATTTAGCCATATCAGGTGTTAGGCTCTGTGACAGTACTACAGCTCAAAATGTTTCCTCTATTATATGCCCACTTAATTATTCATGTACTTTTCAATAACTTTGTGTAATAAAATTATGGCATGTAGTCAATTTAGATTAGCTTTATCCCACCAGGTTATGACAGACCTTAAATCTACTCATTAAGTCTGTGGCCATACATTTTAGTATTATATAGGTATAAAGGCCAACCATATGTAAATTGGGAGTATACATTTTATGAGTACACATTTGATTAGACTTCCAATAACAGTGTCATATCCACTTGAAGAAGGCTTAATATGATTAATTTTTCTTTTAGTTAAAAAGATATTGCTTCAGAAGAAAAATATCCTAGGAGCAGTATTTTCCACAGACATAAACTGTCTTTTGGTCTATCCTTTCCTTTCTGTAGTAGCTGAACCCAGAGGTGTACATTCAAGACTCCAGCCAATGCTTATAGGAAAATATTGTTGAGCTATTCATCCCAAGTCCATCTTTTCTTCTTATAGCAAAAACCATGCCTGACTGAAGTACTTTATCATGCAAGGACATTTATTCCCCTTTTTCCCCCTCTCTCCTCACCACCTCCCCAAATCTCCATTAGGGAGTATTTATCAAACCAGTTATCTTCTCTGAGAGGATGGGCTCCTGATCTTTCTAGGACTCAGCAATGCTTATAAGGAATATTACAAAAGCTGTATGATGGTTGAGCTCCCTTTGTCCCCCAGGGTTAATTTATCAAGCTTTATTTTACTGGTCAACAGAATAAGAGACCTTTATCAGAACTTGAACTGAGTTTGCCTCAGTACTGGGGAACCATATTGAACTACCTAACAATCTTTGGATTAATTCAAAACACTTGATCTCCCATCTATAGGGATCTCCATAAATTGTGCCAGAATTACCCCCTCTGTAGTGATTTCTTTAATGTTTTTCAATTAGCTGCTTGCCCCCACCCCCTGCCCCATTGGCGGAGGTTTTAAATATGCCACAGTTTTCACTTTCCCAGTGATCAGTAGTAAACAGTCCAGCTAGCAGGGCCCTTCTGCCAATCAGGGGTGGGAGGGGAAAGCAGTGAAATGAAAAACATTAAAGGAGTCACTGCAGGGGGCACTTCTGGCATGATTTACAGAGATCCCTACCTATATAGAATTATACTTGCTTTCAGTAAGCCACAAAACCAAATCATTGCTACTAATTAAAAAGCACTTTTAACTGATGCACTTTAAAAGCAGACAAGAGGATGGTTTAAGTTTTATTATTTATAGACATTTTTTTAAAAAACACAAATATAAGTTTTATTTTAAAACTGAAATATTAAAATTATATTTGAAATTATGACAACATATGCTAAGGCTATTTGTGGTTTAAATAAACTTTAAAAATGCACTGAATCAGTGAGCACTCCTCAAATTTTAATAAAGCTAAAAGGTACTGCTAAACTCACTGCAGAATCAAAGAGTAAACGGTTGACTCTTGAGATCAACTCAGGCTTTATTTGTAAAGTGGTAACAAAGGTACCAATAGTGGTATTGACTTTTTATTATCACTTTTTTTAACAAATGTAAGTATTTTTACCTTTCACTGTAGACAAAAAGAAATGGCTTAAATTATTCTACGTTTCAGACAGCCAGTGGGGGCACAGAAAATATATTTTTTTAATCATTTAAGGCTAGGAAATACATTGGACTGATAAAATGCAGGCAAGCTTATTTTCCTTTTCCAAATCAAGAACAGTTAGGAAAAGCTGAACTCTAACAATTCTAAAATGTAGAGGACATAGGGGCCTAGCTGTTTAGGCACCTAAGTCCTATTGATGTCAACTCCCATTGATTAAAATGGGAACTAGATACCTGAGTATGCTAAGCACTTCTAAAAATCTCATATGTGTGACCGCCTTTCTTCAAATACCTGCTCAAGAGCTGCCACGACTTTGTGGAGGGACCTCAATCACCCCGGAGAAGACCCCTGAACTCGCCTGCCATGACTTTGAGTGTATTTTCAGTGGAGGGGTCTTCTGTTGAAGGTCCTTCGGGGTCAGTCACTCCTGCCAGCAGATATTCATGGGGCTCCACCTCCCCTACACCCCTTCCTTATACCAACATCTGGCGGGCCACCTGATCTTAATGTGGTCGTCCCTCCAGTCTAGATGATCTTCAGTCTTCACGCCCTCTCCTGGACTGGTTATTATCTTCGTTTCTTTGGCAGTCTACGGGCCCGGTAGATTCACCTCTCTTGTCTATCTTTCCTGTTATTGCCGGCTACTTGCCAAGTCTCGTGAGCACCCCCGGTGTTGAGGTGTCGGTCAGATCCCCTTGGGGTGGACCTAACCACTGAATAACCAAAAAAGACAAGCCATAAAAAACAACAAAAGAACTATATACATGCAAGAGGCAACTAAGGAGAAAAAGGACTAAAAGAAAAAAAAGAAGGGCGGATAGAAGAGGAGAGATCAGGCTAAGCTGCTCTTTTCTTCTCTCTGCCGTAGAACCTGAGCCAGGAGGTGTCCCCCAGCACTGCACCACTCTCTGCCTTCACTGAGGGTGTCACAGGGCACTGAGGTGCCCGGCTCCTAAAGAGGGGAAACTGCTAGAGAAAGAGCCCTAGCAGTGAAAAAGGAGCCCAGCTGTTGGTTGCCAGGGCAACTGGAGTCAGCAAGCGACCCACACCTGCCAGCGGTCAGCTGACGGTAAGGGGCAGGGCTGGGCTCCCTTATAAACTCTAGGAGCTGAGGCCAGAGGGAGTTCCCTGCCAGCAGCCCAGGAGGAAGGAGCTCTCTGCTGCATAAGAGAAGAGAAGCCTGAGCAGCACATGACACTGCTGTGGGATGAAGAACCCCGGTAGGCTAAAGCGTGATTATAGCCGGGTGGCTTATGTTTAAGTTATAGCCAAGAGGCTCGAGTTTGTGTTGCTATTTGTTACACTGGTGGTTTGGGTGAGGCTATTAGGGGTTGGAGGAGGCCTCATAGGGGGCTCACAGCAGTGTGGGGACCCCAGCACCAGTGAGGCCGCAGCATTCAGGGTACATAGACGCCAGCCCCAGAGAGGGGCAGTTGAGAAGCCCCAGAGAAGGGGGCGTTGCGGAGAAACCCCCAGTGCGGGCTTGGTGAGCCCGGAGAAGGGGGTAGCATTGCGGTGAACCCTGGAGAGGGGGCAGCATTACTGAGGAGGCCCCGAGAGAGGGCGGCATTGTAGAAGAGCCCCAGAGGAGGGCGGCTGTACTGAGAAGAGCCCCAGAGGAGGGCGGCATTGTAGAAGAGCCCCAGAGGAGGGTGGCTGTACTGAGAAGAGCCCCAGAGGAGGGCGGCATTGTAGAAGAGCCCCAGAGGAGGGTGGCTGTACTGAGAAGAGCCCCAGAGGAGGGCGGCATTGTAGAAGAGCCCCAGAGGAGGGTGGCTGTACTGAGAAGAGCCCCAGAGGAGGGCGGCATTGTAGAAGAGCCCCAGAGGAGGGTGGCTGTACTGAGAAGAGCCCCAGAGGAGGGCGGCATTGTAGAAGAGCCCCAGAGGAGGGTGGCTGTACTGAGAAGAGCCCCAGAGGAGGGCGGCATTGTAGAAGAGCCCCAGAGGAGGGTGGCTGTACTGAGAAGAGCCCCAGAGGAGGGCGGCATTGTAGAAGAGCCCCAGAGGAGGGTGGCTGTACTGAGAAGAGCCCCAGAGGAGGGCGGCATTGTAGAAGAGCCCCAGGCAGCCTCCCTAATATACTGGAACATCAAACACGTGGCGGGCGAGAATCTGAGGGTGCCCTTGGGCCAACTTGGCATGGGAAGGGGGCCTTGAGGAGATCACAGCCCTCCTGTAGGACCCCACCATGACAGAGGGTATTTACTGTTTCTTCCCCAGGTTAGTCTTTCTCCTCTGCTTCGTATCTGTGGGAATCTGGAGTGGAAAGTCTCTGATGTCTCCAGGGCTCCTGTTGCTCCTTCAGGAGCGAGGTCTTCTCCTGGACATTGGTGCTGCCCATGACCAGCATGGGGTTGTATTTTAATTGCTGCTGCTTGGGATGCCTCACCCCAAGCGGGATCCATTTTTTCACGCTGGTGCTGCCTGCCACTGGTGCAGAAAGTCTCCACAGCCTCTGCTGCCTCTCTCACTCTCTCCCTTTCTCTGTCAAAGTTCCTTTTTATCTCAGCCAGCCGGTGACCGCTCCTGACATCACCCGCTGGCTCCAGCTGTAGACAAGCGTGGCTAATGAACCACGCAGGCTTCACCCTTTGTTCCGCCTATGTCTGGCATCCTGTGGCAGGTAAGTAGTTTTTGTTTTCGGGGTTTATTCTCCCGGAGTGTGTAGCCCCCATCCCAGGGTCCCCTGTGGGGAGGGTCTCTAGCTCCCCTGTAGTTGTGTCCCTGGGACAATATGTATTTACCAATATATTTTTAGGTGCCTAGATGCCTTGAACATCTGGTATATTCTGTCCAAAAATAATCCTTCAGTTTATTAACCCCAATATACTTCATTTCAAAATGCTGTTTTTGTACATTTATAAATGGTTTTTAATTTCCATAAAAATGTAGCTGGATGCAAAGTATGATCTGGTAAAGAATGAAAATGTCTCATTTGCCATTTTCTAACATTTTAAAAATGTAAAATTTGAGATTTTGAGTAAGTCTGTACTAGGCTGCATAACTGCTTAAATAAATGCTTTTAGGTTTAATATGCCTTCTTGGCTAGGAAAAAGAAGCAAAGAGTTGATTTTAAATCAAATCAGTACCTTTTAAAGGTTATCCCAACAAATGAGATCAGTTTTTTTAAAGGAGAATGCCTATGAAATATAATGCAAAACAAGACTGAAATCAGTAGATCAATATTTTAAATCAAAGGTTTACTGCTTATTGATATATATCATGGTTAAAATAGTTGCTATAGAGCACGAAGTGCAAGGCCCCAGGGACAGGGGCTCCAAAACCACTTCACCAAGAAGGAAGAGGAGAGTGGTGGTGTTTCATGTCTCCCTTCTGTGGGGGAACAGAGGCACCAATTTGTCATCCAGATTTGGGGGCCCAGGAAGTGCCTGCCTGAGCCCAAATTCAGGACATCACAGAGAGAATACCAAAGCTCATCCATCCTTCAGACCAGTACCCTTCCTCCTTGTCCACGTAAGCACCAACAACACAGTCAGGAATGACACTCAGCAGATCAGAGATGACTATGAAGTTCTTGGCAAGAGGATTAAGGAGCTTAGAGCACAAGTAGTATTCTCATTAAATCTTGCCATGAAAGGCAATGGTCCAGGCAGGGACCATCATATGCTAGAAGTGATGGCCTAGCTGAGACAGTGGTGTTAACATGAAGACTTTGGCTTCTTTGACAATGGACATGTTCTTGGGAGGAGGACTGTTATCAAGAGATGGGATCCATCTGACGAGAACAGGGAAGAACATCTTTGGGCATCATCTGGCCAATTTAGTAAGGGGGGCTTTAAACTATGTTCTTTGGGGGATGGTGATCAAAACCCTTCAGCAGCAGACCACACAGTCCAGACAATCCAAAAGGAAAAGGAATGAAAGGAGCAACTTAACTCTGGGAAAGGGCCAGAGAGCTACAGGACTGCAACAATTGATGCAAAAGGGAAGTGAGTAGGTCAAAATGCAAAACACATGCAACACACAAAATGCATGTATACAAATATGAGAACTATGGGGAATAAACAAGATGACCTGGAAACTGCAGCCTGTGAAAAGAACTATGATGTGACTGGCATCACAGAGATCTGGTGGGACAGGTCTTATGACTGGAATGTCAACATCGAGGGTTACACTCTGGGAAAGACAGGATTGGGAGAAAAGGTGGTGGTGTTGCCTTGTATGCCAAAAATGCATACAGAAGAAGACAGAATGCATTTGGGTGAAGATGAAAGATGAAAGTTGCAGCATTGATACAATAGTTTTGATTGATTATAGGCTACCAAATCAGGTAGATGAGGCACTCTTCAAGCAGGTAACAAATCTGTCCAAAAGCTATGGGATGGTACTGCTGGGGAGACTTCAATTTTCTGAACATCTGCTGAAAGAACAATGTGGCCAAACATAGGAACTGGGTTGACATTATAACTTGTGTTGAGGACAACTTTCTATTTCAGAAAGTGAAGGATACAACTAGGGGATCATCTTTCTCGGATCCTGTCCTGACCAACAGGGAAGAATTGGTGGAGGGAAGAATTGTGAACACGATCAGTAACTTGGGAGAAAGCAGTCACAATATGATAGAATTCCAGATGCTGAGACAGGAAAAACATGAGGTCAGCAAAATTAGGATGCTAGGTTGCAAAACGATAGATTTCATCTGACTCAAGGAGTTAATAGGCAAGGTGTTATGGAAGGATAGATTGAAGGATAAACAGTGCCCAGGAGGGTGGGGAGCTTCTAAAAGATGTCTAAAAGTTGGAGGCCCAACAAGAAACTGTCCTGACACAATGGAAACACAAGAAGAATGGTAAGAGCCCAATGTGACTGCACAAGGAGCTTCCAAAATGACTTAAATGCAAAAGGAAAGAATACAGGCAATGGAAGAAAGGGCAGGTCACTAAGGAAGTGTACCAGGAAGTAGCAAGAGACTGAAGGGACAAAATCAGGAAGGCAAAGATAAAGATAAAGAACAAGCTGCACATGGAAAAGGAGGTTAAAGACAAGAGTATGTTGTTTATAAGTGTGTGGAGCAGAAAAGAAGGACCAAGGAAGTTGTGGGTTGTCTGTTAACAAGCCAGGGGAACTCCTAACCAAGATGCAAAGAAGGCAGAGCTACTTAACATCAACTTTGCTTCAGTCTTCACAAAAATATTAAGCTGTAGCCAGACACCTAATAAGGATTATCTGCATAAGAGAGGCTGAAGGAGCTAAAGAGGGGACACGCAGAAAAGGCCCTAAAGAGGGGACATGTTAGCAGTCTTCAAGTACTTGAAGGGCCGCCATAAAGTAGAGGGAAAGCACCTTTTCTGTCTTGTTGCAGAGAGAAGGATGTAGACCAATGGCTTCAAATTTCAGAAAAAGTAAATTTAGATTGGATATCTGGAAAAACTTCTTCACTGTTAGAATAGTGAGGCAGTGGAATAGACTGCCTAGAGAAGTGTAGACTCTCCATCACTGAAGATATTCAAGAGAAGTTGGATGGCCACTGGTCAGGGATGATCTATACCTGACTTTATCTTTGTTCTACTATGGGTATTTCCTATGTTTCTAGGCTCTGCTGGTTTTCCCCCATCCCCACTCTCTGCTACATGTGTCAGGGTATTTTTAAGCCTCCCTCAGAGGCATTGGGTATTGTCTATAGCCAAGGCCTGGGGACTTTAATTGGGATGTGCCAATGCTCCTGCTAGGGTTAAACTTGGAGGTTTCTGGCCAGAGGGTCTTGCCCCTCCACTCAGGCTTAGATCAGTATTCGAGGTCAGGAAGGAATTTTACCTCATGGTCAGATTGGTACAGTCTGCGGTGGGGGTTGCCTTCCTCTGTAGCAGGTAGCATAGCCCAGGACCTCTTGAGCTTATATTGACAACATTTCAGAGAAGCAGAACATTGACTGCCATTGTTCCCTGCTTTACCTGTGGCAGGTTAGGGTATTAGGTCTATGTTGTGTCAGGGGTGGTGGTAGTTTTATGTAGAGTTTAGATTATGGGATGGTTTGGATAGTGATGATCCTGCGTCAAGCAGAGAGTTGGACTAGATGACCTCTGGAGGTCCCTTCCAGCTCTCTGTCTCTGTGATTCTATGATTGTTATTTAAATCACTTTGATTTAAATCAATCTACCCTGAGATCTAATAACCAAGAGTAGTTTTGTTTTGAAAAATATCTAGTGTATTTTTAAAACGTTTATTCAAGATTACTTTCTGCTCTCATCTCTTGATACAAATAGTCTGCAACTTTATTTTCATACAAGCTTTATCCAAAGATCTCTTGATATCTAATGATATAAGTTAAATAATACAGTTACTGTAGGAACAAAGATTAGAAACAGGAAAGAATCACATAGTCTAAGAAACACAAGGCTGGCCAGGAAGTCTAGAGATCATCTCATTCAGTGGGGGCCAACTTTTTTGGGAGGCATGTGTAACAGAGCACAGGGTGTGTTCCGTTACTTGAAGAGGCCTGAGCAGCAGCAAGGCAGCTTGCAGCTGGCAGAAATCCCTATTGGGCATGACTGCCTGACTGGGGAACAGGGCCCAGCGGCACAACAGGGGCTCTGAACTGTAAGCTGGCGGCAGTTTGCTGCCAGCAGCCAGAGAGAGACCACCAGCTGAGTTGTTGCCCAGAACACCTTGGGAGTAACGGAACAACTAAGGGGATGGCAGGAGGTTCCTTGTCCTGAGTACAACAGAAAACTGCACCATGCCAGAGAAGGATGGTTTGGTGGGGCTGTCTGTGGTGGGGTAGTCCCAGCAAATGCCAAGCCAGTCACCTCCCCAGTGCAAGGCAAGTATGGGCCACCTAACCCCAGCCCCACATCCCTGGTGGATAGTGAGACCAAGCAGACGGAGACCAGATTCACTGTGAGAGCTGAGGCAGGGCCCAGGTCAGATGGAGGGACCTGAGGCACCACCCAGACTCACAGTTGAGTTCTGGGGTTGCACATAGGAGCCAGTTGTAAGGCTCTAGGGGGGGTGGGGCCCTGATCCTTGGGGAGCTATTAGTGAAGCTCCCAGGCAAAGGGATAAGGGGTTATAGCCCAGGGAGGGCAAGGTGATGGGGCTTGGAGCCCTGATCCCAATAGTGCAGGCCTGGGGCCCAGAGCAGGGCTTGGAGCCCTGAGTGAAGAAGGGGTTGGTGCCCCAAGATTGGATAGGGCTTGGAGCACAGTGTCAGTAGAGGCTGGGAGCCCTGAGGGGAACTGGGCTGGGAGTGTGAGTTGCTGGGTGGTAGGCCAGATAAGCGGGCCGGGTGTCAGGCCATGGAACATCTGCAAGGCACTGGGACTACAAGCTCCAGAGGGGAGTGAGAGGCCCATGTGAGACTCTGGAGCTCAGGTCCCAGTTTGAAGCACTGGAGGAACATCTGTGAGACATGGGACACAGTACAGGGGTGGTCAGAACTGTGTACATAGGCCCTTGTCACCAGGGCAAGTAAATGGGCAGCCTCCCTCCTGATGAACATCGTATAGTCATTAACATTAAGGCATGGCAGATGAGGAAGGTGGGCAGCTAGCCTTAAGACAAGTGGCTTGGCCTATGTTTAGACGAGCCCTGGGACGCCCACTTGTTACAGCATGCTGTAAATTAGACTTGCAACCTCTCTGAGTGCCACTCTAATCCCTTTCCTCCACCCAATTTTCTACTCTCCTTTTTGCTCCCTGCCCTATGTGACACCGTGCTGCCAGTCCCCTCCCCAGAGTGCTACATGCCACACACAGAGGCTGTCCATGCTACTTGTGGCACCCATGCCAGAGGTTGGCCACCCCTGATCTAATTCATCTGCCTGCATTAAATCAGGATAAATATACCTGCACAGAAAATGTCTAACTATAGAAAAAATGAGAGCGATGGAGAAAGATAAAAGGGGGCTTTTACCTAAGATCTATACTTAAGTTGAAGAACATTTGGCTTATAAGATACAGTGAAGCATTTCTAGATCAAAGGATTTAAGATGATGACCTTACACCAAGAGTGGCAATATCATGGTAGCGTGCATGTTGACCAGGGAGATTTAAATCAGAAAGTTTTGGAGGATTCACTAAGGTAAATTCACAACCTTCACAAAAGCAAAGAACATTTGTTTTTTTTAACTACATTCTACATCCTTAAATGAAACCAGTGGGGCTGTTCTGAATTGTCTATCCTCCAAAAGCTCTCTCACAAGAACGGGAGACAGTACTCTCATATCTTAATAAAGGCTTGATAGGTTTCATGGAAGATTGTTTTTTTTAAGCTTTTCAATATTTGTGGCCAAATTCTGCTCTCATTCACAGCTGTGTGTCCAAACTCACGTGTTTAGACTGCATGGTTAATGTAATGCTTGAAGGAGCAAAGAGATTTAAGCTGCAGTGAAAAAAAGTAAGAACCACGTAATTCTGAAAATCGGGTCTATGGAACAGAAGTTCATAAAGAGAGAAAAAAAGGAAAGATAATGAAAAATTGTTTATGAAAGGCATGATTAAAAGCAGGATATAAATCATACTCTTCATAGGGAAATTCTGAAGAATTCTCTGATTTGGTCCTAATAAAGGACAAAAATATCAATTTTTCAGCATTCCAGTTCTAAAGGATTTTTTATTCATTTCCTGAATTGTATTGCAATGGAGTTGGTCTGTTCCACCGCCAGCCTCCTCAAGATATTTTAGAGATGCAAATTTTGGATACATCTCTGTCAGTCATCACTTACCAATTGACCCCTACTAGAAATCCACCAAAACTCTGGTGTGAGCCACTGGCCAGCTAGAAGCATGCTGTAACGAGGACTTCTCAGATGATGTTTCTATTCAAGTGCTTTATTGAAACAGAGATATATATGGAACATAGGCGTTACATGCAGAACTGGCCTATTTATGTCAGCAGGTGACTTCTGTAACAGAAGACATTCCTGGGCATGTCCCACCCATGTGTCTAACATGTACTTTCTAAACTAGACCATCATGCTCTTAAGAGCAGAGCAGGTGTTAAGCACATCCCTGAAGTGACTTCACTGCTGCAGTTCTGTATTTGGTACATAGACGGATGTGGGCAAAGGGGGAGATGGTCAGAGTATGGTCAGTAGCACATGCAGTGGTAGGGACACAGTGTAGGCATATGCAAAGAGTCCTCTCTTTCTAGTACAGGCTCTGACTTTCACTTCTCTCTAATCAAGAGAAGTAAACTGCCTACCCTCCTTTTGCAAAGGTGTTTTGCAACACAAGCACCAAAGGAGCTTCAACTGCGTGACAAAAATAAGTTCTCGTACAATGTTCTTAAGGTATGTTTACACAGCACAGAGCTACACTGTGCAGAGATAACCTGCACTAGGCTGTGCACATGCTAGCTCTGGAACAGGATGTTAGTAAGATAGGGTAATAATTCTCTGGGTCTCAGCTATGCAAACACAGTTGTGCCAAAGTGTTCCTAAGCAACCATGCCTAGGCCAGGGTCTTGCTGTATGGCACTGCTCTGTGCTAAAGACACATCTGTAATATCTCTAGATGTCCAGGCATCTTAACTCTTTCTACATGGAATCTCTTCTCAAGACTTATACAACAGTGACCCTTAGTGTGAAAGTTATTAGTACCTTCAAGAGAAAGCAATATTTAAAGCCTCTCTGTCTGTTCATGCCTAGAATTAGAGTACTCATCCTTGGAGTCTCAGAACAGCAGAGACTTCCTCTGCCTGAAGAAGGGTGATTGCGCCCAAAAGCTTGCTAAGAACTTTTTTCCAACTACTCAGTTGATCTAATAAACATATCACATCTACTCAAGGAACTTTTCCTGCCAGAGTACTGTGTGAAGAAACCAAGTTTTTCTGCTTATGTACTAATGTCTGAGGAAACTGAGCATCCCATGAATGTAGGATCACAGATTTCTGGTCACTTATTAGAAGAGTGAACAAAAATTCATTTTAAAAACTCATTTTTATTTAAATATATTTCTTTTTAAAAATTAACCTTCCAAAATTAAATCTGAAATTATGCCAACCTGTATGAAAAACTGGCTGTACTATATTAAAATAATCTAAATTAAAAATATTCCCAGCATAACATGTTTGGAACCAAAGTTTTAAAGAAACTTAACTACTGAACTGAAGAAAGTCTATGGTTAAGCAGTTGGATCAAGAGCCTGTTGAAGTGATAAACCAGTTTCTGACAGTAATAACCTCTTCTGCAGGTACAGAAATAATAGTTTCTTCACTTCAGCTTATTCAGTGTTATTCAACACAATAGCTAGTTCACTCAAGTTGAGAAACCAATTAGGAGTTGAGAAAACAGAAAAACTTGGTTTCTTCTTCCAATCTATGACTATAACCAAGGTGAGAGACTAAGATCTATTAGTTTTCAAATCTTGAAGAACAGGGTGACTATAGTCAACTCAGTTTAACAACTACTGATAAAACATCCTTTAATAAGTCAGTTTTAAATGCAATCATGATTTAATAAATTATGTACATAACCAGCACATATAATATAGTTTAATTTAACACACAAAATAAATAAATGCTGGTTTTATTCATTTTAACTTAATTCAGTTTTTACTCAGAAACAGCTGGACATAAATCACAATAAATAAATCAATCTAGTAAATCAGAAAATATTCATCATTTTCGAATATAAGCAAATATAAAATTATGATTCTGAATAAATGTATCTTGGGTAAATTGTGTAATATCTTAAGTATGCATATAGCATATCCTTTTTGTCATTACCCAATGATTGTGTGTGCGCTTCGGCACTGCAGAATTATTTCCCGCCACATGGAGCTTTCTTTGCATGGTGCGATTCTCAGCTGCAGAGAGAAAACCCCGGTGCAAAGGAGTTCCCGCCGCTCGCATGCAAATTTGTGTCCCATTATTGGCTGTTTCTAAATTATTCCCACGTGGCGGCTAGCGATTGGCTTGCTAGCTGTATAAGAGGCTTGAGCAGTTTCCGCCCAAGTCGGAGATCTCCGGGGAGGACCTCATTTAGGGGGACTCCGCATCCATCTCGTGGAGAACTCTGGGCCACGTGGTAGAGCCTAGCAAACTCTGCGCGTGTCTCGGAGCTGACCGGTGGTTTGATCACCCATCAAGAGTCTCTCCCCATCACCGGATGATCCTTGACGTACCCCTGCCCTGCGCGCTCGTTGACAGTCACAGCACGGACTCTCGTATCAGTTTAAAGAGCTCTCATCGTTCGAGTTTTCTTCTTTTCTTCTTTTCTTCTGTCTACAACTGTAACCAAGCAAGTTTTCCTGCCTGCTCCGCAACCATCTACAGTGTAAGTAAAATAATCTTTAATCAACCTCCACGCGTCAGTGCCTAATTCTAGTTCGCCGTGCCGACCTTTCCCTGGCCCACGTGCCCGGGCTGCTGGCCACAGCCCCTTGGCCCCGACACTTTTCATTAGCACAAAGGATAACAAAATGTAAAGGTTATATTTTGTTGCAAATCAATATATTTTAATGGCCACTAATCAATGAGACTCAATCTTTCTTTAGAAAAAGAATTAAATGCATAAATGCAAATCAAGATTAAAATCTAGTTTTTAAAAGGTTCTCTCTTGCTCATTTAATTCACCAGTATAATCAATTATTGCAAGCACTTGAAATCAATCACTTTCCTGTTGCTTCACATATTAGTGTACTCCTTACTGCAACATGCTTCTGTACTTTATAATGTAGTGTATAACTAAAGGGCCAGTGCTGATCATAGGGCACCTATACACGTGCTGGATGTGTGCTCTGACACATGCTAATTAAACAAGTAGGGCTGTTTGGAGCTAATCAACAGGTCAACTGGTAAGCTGTTTAAGAAAAGTTTGAAGTAATGGAGAGAGACTATTGTTTTGCTGATCGGGTGATAAACAGTGTTATCAGCCCCTTGCTGGCTTGCTCACCTGTCAGTTTGCTGCAGACCGTATGAAGAAGCAGGGAGAGAGAGATTGAAAAGCTCCGTATCATCAACAGATGCATGCACTGCACTCCACTTGAGCAGTGAGTGGAGAAAAGCCTGGGATGGTGCCGGCAGACCTCCCTAATCAGAATGTCTTGCCAGGGCCTGGCCACGCCCCCACTCAGCTCAGCCCTGTGCAAAGGAAGGGAGGGCTGCTTTACCATGCCCCAGCTTCTAGCCTGAGCCACTGCAAGCATGTTCCTGCATGTCTGGGATATCTGTGAAGTTACAAACTGATTTAACCTAACCAGGTTAGACTAACCTGCAAAGATTGAATCACTTCAGGTTCAGGCTTTTTGAATGTCTGTCCCTAGCCTAGGTGATTTCTGTTCCTTGTTCAGTAACTTGAACTTAAGGAGCAGCAACTCTGATATTTTGAATTCACAAGCCATTCATATTTTATTAACCTCTGAGGTAATATTTCAAATAATTTTTAGTATTATAATGAAATTCACCACTAGTATGCTCAAATACTTCCAGAATGCTCTCATTTCTGCACTAATTGATATTTGGAATAAGTGCATCTGTTTGGAACAAAGAAAACTAGAGTAAAAGTGCTAAGGAAAGAAAGTGTATTATGCTCTGGATGCTACTTTTCTTATTGCTACTGATCTGTTTCATTTTCCAAGTTTCTTCCTTAAGTTAGTAGGAACTCACATATGAAATAAGTAGACTGATAGAAAGAACATAACTAAATAAATAAATATGCAGCAGAAAGAGAAAATGAAACATCAGGATGCAAGTCAGCATGTTCCCTGTCATATATACAAAACATCATCAGTTCTAATAAAGTCACTTCTGTACACAGTAACAGGAGCAGTATCCATAAGAAGTAATATACTGAATTAGCTCAGATCAGCGCCATTTCCCAATAGATCTTCCAATCTGCTCCCCTGCCACAATCCATTACCACCATTATAAATTCATAGCCAAAACATCCTACAACTTGACAGGCCACATTAGAACATAAGAACATAAGAGAACTGCCATATTGGGTCTGGCTAATAGTCCCTCTAGCCCAGTATAGTCTTTGACAGTAGCAGGGATGAAGGCTATAGAGGGAGAACATTGAACCAAAGAGTGATCTGTCTTCTATTCAATACTCTCTGTGGTATCCACCATTATCAGCTTAGGTATTTTCTACTTTGAAAAGACCCTTGGAGTATATGCCATGGGAAAGGTGGCTTTTAAGCAAGCCATTTCTTTTAGCACAAGCTGTAATTGTCATCTGCTTTGAATCCCATAAGAATGTGATCATTCTTTTATTTAAATGGTTCCTGCCCTACTTTGGTACTGGGAAAGAAATAATGTTAAAAAAAATGCAGACCTCTGTCTCATCATAATAGTATGCACCTAAATAGCTGCATACAATAGGGCTATCTAATGAGAAGGGGAAAACCTAAATAGGCTTAATGTCTTTTGGATGCAAGTTTAAACATTCTGTTCTTATCCAAACAAATGGAGTGCCCCACCATATCCTAAAGACCTCCCCACTAATCTTCACCATCCTTCTCTCTCATCATTTTGGGATGAAGAATATAAACCTAGATTATCCATTCTCAGTGCCTTTAGTGAATAGCAGGCCAACTCCCATAGCCAATGCCCTCTAGGAAGATATGACCATGATGTCCCATCCTGCCACCATGAAATCTGGTCAAGCTTCATGAACATGTTTACCACAGCATGAAATAGAACAAAATCATTC
>NW_005842194.1:266295-279003 GCF_000455745.1 Alligator sinensis
CAGCAATCTGAGAGAGATACTGATTCCAGAACGCCTTGTGAATGCCTGTTAGGAGACACAGACTTCCAATGCCTAGAAAAGTGATAGACATTTACTGCTTTTTAAAGATTTGCTTACAGAAACCACACAAAATAGATGCATACCCTCAAAGCAAACAAATCAAACACACCTGCTTTCTTAATTCTCTTAAGACCAAAAGAATCTATTAAGAATAGAATGGAATCTCATATGTATGACTTCCTCCATTAGACCAATCCTAGTTTAAAACTTGAAATAAAAATTAAATGAAATAAAATTAAATTTTAAATATATACTAATATATCTTTCTTCTAAATATTCTTGACATTGAGACAGTGAAAAATATACCTTTGATGCCAAACTTCCACAACCTTTTTCAGAGAGGTTGCAGCCCTTAGTTCAAAATGTGCCTATCTGCATAGTTGTTTCCTATTCAAAAATCAGGAATTTCACATTCAAAAAAAGAAGAGATTCCTGTAGACCTCAACACTGTAACAGAATTTATAACAAATTCATAAAATTCCACTGAATAAAGTAGACAAAGCAGGTTCTGTATGGTTTCTTATCATTAGTATTGGAGGAAAACAAAAATTTAGTTCTTTTAAAAATGGGCATAAGAACTCTAGCCAAAAATCAGGCTATAGTTTGGATTTTGTTCTAATAACCTGGTGCGTGAAAGAATTTACACAGATGCCTTATACACATGGCTTAAGTATGCAGACACATGGCTGCCTTACAACTCTATAAAAGTACTATTCACACGATAGATTGCCTTAAGATCTTATTGTAGCGGGAAGAAATAAATTTGGGAAAAGACCCACTAGGTGGTAGACAGCAAGGGTTAGGTTTTTGCTGGGTTCACTCTCAATACAGAGAGGTGGATGTGCAAAGTTGATTGTTAGGTATGGGATTTACACACATAGGGAGCATGTTTACATGTGTGCATTTACTGCACAGTAACCAAAATTAGTGCTCAGTACAGGTGTGCATCTACACATGCATGCCTGTACTATGCAGTAAATATGGTGATTTATGCTGTCTTGAGTATACATTGGATACCTTGATCATGCAGGTTTCAAATTTATGCCCAATTAGTTACTGCACAGTAACACATGTAGACACCTTACTGCTCAGTAACACTGTGTGTGTGGACTGGCTTGGGACTAACTTTAGACCCAAGTCAATCCACACACAGCATTAATGTGCTTTAACACTTGTATGTGTAGATGCCAGCCTATTTCCGCTTACTGCACAGTAACTTACTGCTCAGTAACTTTAAGCTGGTGTAAATGCACATGTAGACGTGTCCAGGGAGTCAAAGTTAAAGTTAAAAAGTACAAACGGGATTTATTGAACAAACTAATTAACAGTAGGGAATATTTACAAGAAAGAAGGATGAACAACAGTAACAAAAACAACAAAGAACACAAAAAGATACCTTACCAATGTATATCACACAGCAACATGATGACAGTAGAAATAACAATCCAGGAAGAGCAAACACAATCGGCAGACAGCAATGATGGCAAATAGGTTAGCACGGCAATCCGATAACAAATCCAATATAAATGGCAGGAAAATCTCTTAAGGGCCTGGGCCTTTGAACCACAGTCTCACTGAGATTCCAGTGCAGTCAAACACAAATCTTACATGAATACGTTCTCGACAAATTCCTTCACACACACACCTCAGACAGATCACACACCACACTGAACTGATCACCCTCAAAATCACACGCACAGACCCATCTCATCTCATGCACAGGACACACACACATATACACACACCTCACACAGCGCCAGAATTTTGGGCTTTTACGTGCCTCAATCACAACACTTTCAACAACCAATCCTCTGAGCTAAGATCCTTTTACTCACTGTCCATCATATATAAACTAATCATACCACTCAGACCCCTTTCTCACAATATACGTTCATCTGGCAATCACACCCTGTCACGCACCTTTACCTCAGATCAGGCATACACCTTTCCCATCATACGTTCTCACCACTATGCTTGTCCAAGCTGGGAAACTAGGCCAGCAGGACAAAATGGTACTTTTTCTGAAACCATCAGATGGCAACTCTTACTGCACAGACTCAATGATGTCCACCTTAACTATTTACATCCTAGATCAAAACTCTCTCTTACTACATTATGGTATGTGGCTTTTGGAAAAACTTGGTACCTGGGCAAGCTAATTTTATACTTTCATTGCCAAAGTCCTTAAGAAATCCTGTATGAAAAAGTGATATCTTTGATAGGACATGCCCTGAAAAGGAAGATAATGGATTATTTTTTCATACTAGATATAATATTTACAAGAATAATCAAACGTGAATTAACATGATTTTTAATGGAAAAATATCTAGGTTGAGCCTGAAAACATGCATATGAATTATAAGTGGGATATGGAGTCCTCTGGCACTATAACAATAAATATTAGATATTTTGTAGCATATTCAAGTGAAAAGACCAATGACAGACATCAGGACATTAGCCAGCAGCAACATCATAGGCCTATAGTTTAAACATCCGTATTTAATGGTTGCCATTAAAAAAACCTTGAAACTCAAGATCACCCACAGAAAGGACATGAGAAAAAGAGTTTAAAACTCTAAGATCACACATGTAAATAGGCACTGTGACATTTAAACAACAACAACTATTATTATTATTATTATACAAATGGTTTGGATCAGGGGTGTCAAGCTTGTTGGGCCCTGCAGGCCATATCCAGATTGCAGAGCTTCCTGCAGGCCAGGTAACACGCAAGTGGCAATTCATTCCCATAGTCGCTAGAGCAGTTGTTTTGGCACATCTCCAGCATCCAGGGATTTAACACCACTGCTGCTCACCCCCATTTTCCTCTGCCACAGATCATTAGTTGCCAGGGACTCTCTGTTACATTTTAACTCATTTCCCTTGCCCATCATTAAAGTGTTTGCACCCTGGTCATTCATGTACTGTTTGCTAAGAATTGCTAAGATTAGGTTAATTTAAGGAACTTTAAGATGTCTCTGGGAAAGTTGGCTATGTTTATTGCATTCATGTATAGATTTTGTTTAGACAGACAGACTGACACTCATTCCATCCATCCCCTGTTTCATCAGTCTCATTTATTTCTCATAAGTCTCATAAGTGTAGTTAGATTTATTCAGGGGGGAGGTAGAAATAATTTTTAAGCTGGTGGTTCATCCATTTTGAATGATATGTCATTGAATCATGTTTCGGGAGATCCTAAGGATTTATGGAAAAATCATTAACAGACTATATGTGAAAATTCATATAGCAGCTATACTCTACATGCCATATCATCTTTTCTCTATCTGTCCTACCAGGAGAGACATCAAATCAATTAGTGAAAAGTGATATGGCTTGCTTCATAACTAAAAGAAGCAGACTAAAATACTATGCAATAATTGTCTCATGCTTTATTTGTTTCTTCTTACTGCTCTTTTCACAAGAAATTACCCTAGTATAAATAACATAAGCCAAAAGAAAAAGAAAAACAAAAGGAAAAGTAGTCATTTTAGTCACAGCTCCAAAGTCAGTCAATCACTGACAGTATTTTAGGTCCAGATTAATCTAATGCAAAGAGACACTTAAATAGGTTTTCTTATAATTGGGAGGAAGGGGCCCTCCTATTAAAATCAGCTAAATATCTTTGGATATAGAAAACTGATACTAGGCTAGAGTACAAGTTTTACTGCAGCAAGTCTGGGGCTTATGTTGCACAAAGAGCTGCAAGAAATGTTTATTGAATATTTATATTTACAAAAAAAGTTGTACAGAGTGTGTCCCCCCCTGCCCAATTATCCAGAAATTGGTTAATCATGACAAGATAGATGATCAAAGGGTCTGTAGATCTGAGTCATTTGGAGCAGCTGGTGTTTAACAGTTTTTGTGTTAGGTACCAAGGAAACCTTAAAAACAGGAAATATCAAACACAACTCAAGAGAGTAGAACTGTTGTGAATTTGTACTTTTCTGATTCATACAATGATTTGCAGATGTCCTCGGAAACCTATGGCCAAATTATAAGAGGCTTGACGTACTTGGTCTTCATATGGAGCTAACCTAACAGTCACTACAAGCAGAGTAGAGCTAGAATGCTGCAGTTTAGTTTCTGCCAGATAAGACACGTGAATTTCCAAGGTGTTTCAAATTATTCTGTTCTTAAGAGAAAACAGCTTTATAAAAAAAATCAGTTTAAAAAATGACTTCGGCTGTTGTAATCAGTTGTTTTTTCATAGTTTCAGTAACTCATTACATTAGAACACTTCAGCCAAATTCAGACCTGCAGCCAAAATCTTTTGTGTTAATTACAACACACACAAGATTTATACAACACAAATTGCTCTGCTTTCAGTGTGGTTATTTAAAATTTTAAACTTGTGCAGTTCTGATCAGAAACTGAAATTCTTCCTCAGCTTGGTCTTATCCTGCACAAAACTCTTTATACATGTACAAAGCTCTTGCTAAGGTTGTGTTGTTGACTCTCATCTTGACATAAGGAAGTACACATATATGGGTACAGATATTGAGCTGATGTGAGCAAACTATTTATACTAAGTATTGGCTCCACAAAATGCCACTGGATCAGTGTGAGATCCACCCATCAGTATCCTTAGGGTCTGATCTTTTGAAATTATTGACAAAATTCACATAATAGGAGAGTATAGTTGGGCACACACTTCTACATTTTTTTTATCTTTGGAATACATATTTGCCTCAGACTCAGACTTTGTAACCAGTTTCTCAACCTCACCAGTGTTTCCCTCTCAAATCTGGGGGAAAAAAGAAAAGTAGAAAAGCAGTTTCCATATTTTATTTTAACTGCATTTACAAACATACTCCCAAACACAAGTATCACTTTTTACATCTCTTTTGATTATGTTTTCTCCATTCCATCAAGCTTTAAAAGGAATAAATTATACTAGTATTTTTACTTTAAACATGTATACAGTAGAGTAATAGAGTAATAAATTAATTGTTACCATTTTCAGGGGGAAGATTTAATGCATTGTTTTAACGGTGGACAAAAGCAGTGCTAGTATTAAATTAGAGTCCCATTGAATGTGGTCAAGAGCTCACCACCTACTAGTTGTTCAAAAGGCCCTTTTCTAAATCTACAGGGCTAAGTACAGCTAGTCAAAAAGCATGCAGCTGAATTGATTCAATCTCGGCAGCTTCCTCTAAGCTGCGTAGGTTGAACCGATAACCAACTGAACTGACATTCAGTTTTCAATTGGGAAAGGCAGAGGGAGGCCTGCACTGACCCAGGCCAGGAGGTGGGGGGAACTAGAACACATCTCCCAGCCTCCTGGCCATTGCCAGCCCAGGCACGTGTCCCCAAACCCCCGCTGTCTCCTCACAGAAGGTAAAGGAACCAACCCCCTGTCTGGGTGCTGACCCACCTTGGGAGAGGTTCCCTCTCAGGAGTTTCCCCCAGCCTGGGTTCCCCAGCCCAGGCAGCCCTGGGGAGCTGAGGGGAATTCCTCCTCCCCCTTCCCAATTGCTGATTGCTTCAGCCACTGCCACAGGAGGGAGGGAGAAGAAGTCCTCCAGGCCAAGCACCTGCCCATCCTGCCCAGCATGGGGGCACTGGGAAGCCCCCACCTTGGGGGGCTTCCCCCCACCCCAGCCCAGGGTCCCCCAGCTCCTAGCAGTCCCAGGGAGATGAATTAAATTCTTCCCCTCCCCAACCTCAACCCCTTACCTTAGCTGCTGGAGTCTCAGGGATAACCCAGGGCAGGGAAATTTTCCTGCTCCCTGAATTAATTTTGCCAAGCAGGAGAATTTCCCTCTGGTCCCTGAAGCTGCCTGAGACTCACAAGAGCTAAGGCAAGAAGCAATGTGGGTTCAGGAGTGGAAGAATTCCTCTCAGCTCCCTGGGGCTGCCCCAACCTGGGGGCCCTGGGCTGGGGTGAGGGGAAGCCCCTCAAGGCAGGTTCTCCCCAGTGCCCCTGTGCTGGACAGGCCCTGCGCCTGGAGGACTTCTCCTCCCTCCCTCCTGTGGCAGCTGCTGAAGCAATCAGCAACTAGGGAAGGGGAGAGGAGTGGGCTGCCAGGGTCTGAAAAGCCCCCACCAGAGGGACTTTCCTTCCCCACCATGTGCTGGGTAGACCCTGGCTAGGGGGACTGGGGGTCTGTTTCCCTATTTTGCCACCCCCCCCCCCCCCGGACTGATGGACACAGGCAGGAAGCAGGCTAAGGAGCAGAGGGATGAGGCAGGCAGCCCCTGCTCCACTGGGGCAGGCAGCATAGCCCAGGGCTGCAAAGTATCCTGGGATGCTGGGGAACTGTGAATTAACTTGAACCAGGAAGGGATCTGGGACAGAAGTTTGACTATAAACCAGTTTAACCTAAATCAATTAAGTCTGATACCTCATCCAACCAGGTTTATCTTAAACCGGTTTTGGTCATTTTGAAAGCAGTGTATGTGCACTGAATTTCTGTTCTGTTACAGGTTTAAACCACTTTCTGATCACTTCAACTGATCTGTATGTAACTTCTATGTCTAGCCCAGAGGGAAAATAATATTTTGCTTTACTTTGGACAAAAAGTTTCCTGTCTCAGGAAGTATGTTAACATGTTGAGATTGAAGTCATCAGAGCCTATCATGAGGCCTTTATAAGAGTGACTCTATCAGGGGAAAAAAAGATGAGGGAATATTGGATGGTCCTCATCCACATGTGGCATGCTGATTTCAAAATAACTAATCATACCTTACCTAACTAATCATACCATACTGAATTCTAAATTAACTGTTACATCTCAGGGAAGGGATTTGAACATTGTGGACAGCTGCAGTCAAAAAAAGCTAACAAAAGTTAAAGTATATAAAAATGAGATGAAGAATAATATGGAAAACAGTATAATGCCATTATACAAAAGTCAGTATTTTGTCTCCAGGTGGAAATATTGCATTCAGTGTCTAACAGTCCACCTAAACAAAAGATGCTGCACAATTAGAGAGAAATTCAGAGTTGAGAAGGGCAATAGAAACATTTTCCTATTAAGAGAGAAATTAAAAAGACTGGAATTGTTTAGTTCAAAGATGAGATTAATTAGAAGGGACCTTATAACAATATGCAAAATAATTCATTACTGCTACTGATAAGAGAGATTAGGTACTTTTAGTTTTCATCCCCTAGTAGTATAGGAACAAAGGAAAGTGAAATTGGAAGAAAATTCAAAAATGTTAAAAGGAAATACTTTTCCCATGTAACAAATAATTAGACTGAAGAACTCATTGTCATAAGAATGGATTGAGTAAATCACTTATCAAGATTCAAAAAAGGGAGTGCACCTTTATCCAGAGTTATAGTAGTTATTGCATAAAACAAGGGGCATTCATTCATATGCTTCAAGGATAAAGCCAATCTCTTTTCAAGGTTAAAGAGAGAATCCTGTGGGGATAGATTAGCTCACATCTGCCTACTGAAAATTCTCATAGTCTTCTATAAACCATCCAGCACTGGCCACTACCAGAGACAGAATATTAGACTAGGTAGAATAAATATTTCTATGAACACTTCATTGATATTACAAAGGACACAGCTACAGGTCCTGATCTAAAGATGAAAGTCAGTCGAAGTTTTGCATTTGATTTCAGTAGGTTTTGGATCAGGCCTCAAATGAGTCTGCTGCTATGAATTTCTGTGATTTGTGGAGAAGGATTTAAATCCCAGTCTCTGCATTTTTTAATGTAGTTTTTGTTTATTAGTATTTCAAAGCTACTTGTCTTTGTTTTTCCCTTGAGACCCATAATGGAAATAGTATTAAAAAAACATGATAGAAATGAAATTTGGAAGTAAAATGTACCAGAAAAAGGAACAATATTAAATAAGGGCATTACCCAAAATTAAACACAGTTATGGAAAGCTGCCATCTGAGGAGCTGACTTGTTCACATCCATTATTCAGAAATCACTTCTGAGCTGGCAGATGCCTAAATGTGTGATAGTACTTCACAGTAGACACAGATACATGAAAGAACTATTTCAGCTGTTTGAGCAATCTGTTTTGTATTGCAAAGCTTTTTCTTTTTTATCTTTTGGCTGCTAGTTTTGATGAAATATAGGAACAGAATTTAAATGCAATCATGACATTACTGGAAACATTGCTCAAAAGTACCCCAAACAAGAACAAACTGAGGTGAAAAAACCTGAAATAGAAAACAAAATAATTCAGTTACCCCACTTGATCCCTTCTAATGATGTCTATCATACAGAAAACCCCATTAGCTATTTAAAATACCCATAGCATCATTGTCTTCCATCCAAGGTAGAGATGTGAAAGCTGTCTATGTGGGAATCTAAGTTCACTTGGACAGCCTGGGTGCCATGATACCCTGGGGTGCTACAAGATCCTCTTAACGGGGTTGTGGAATATTGGCATTTTTGGATGTGTAAACCCCTACACGTGATTCACAAGCTAAACCAAGAGATTTCAAATAGTAATCCAGAATGACAAAACATTCTAGAAACTCTTGTGGTCTTTCTGAGTTCTTTGCAGCAGAAAAATTGCTCTATCATTTTTCCATAGCCAAAAATGAGTGAAAGATAAGAGTTAGCAATTTCTCAGGGCTGTGCCTTGAGTCTAACAAGGTTGAGAACCACTGGATTAGCTGTTCAGTTTCAATACCAGTATTTCTCTGTATTTTGGAGGGAACACCACATAGATTTATATCTATTGTACTGATGAGAAGTAAACATGGAGAAAGTGAAAAAGATGGCAGACGCAGGTGGAAAAAGAAGAGTGCTGGAGTAAAGGAAACAGAAGAAAGTGGAAGTGATACATGTAACCAACGGACACCAAAAAGTAAAACAACGCAGTTTATTTCTGTTATTGTCTTTGGCAGTGCGTCAATTGGAGGACGACAGTCTTTCAGTAAATAGGGAAGTCACCAGTGAGTCCACAGATGACCAAAGAGGCTGATCCAAGATCTGCTTGTTCGAATGCAGACATGGCAAATATTTCTGGGAGGGAGGAGTAGATCCTGGTGATGTTTGGTTACAGTTCTTCCCTTTTGTTTCTCTCATTCATCCACCTCCATAGTGAGGTGAGTTTGCCCAAAATACTCAATGTCTTATCATATATCACAGCACCATTTGGGATGATTTGGTTCTTGAGTCTCCTGGGTATTGATTTAATAATATTGCATTTCTTCAGATTGGCCTACAAGATGTCCTTGAATCTCTTCTTTTGCCATCTCTACAGCAAAAACCATTGGTGAGTTGAGAGTACAGGAGTTGAGAGTACAGGAAGCTGTACCTGTTTTGGAAGCTGGTTGTCAGGCATCTTTATGACATGTCTTGTCCAATAGAGCTGGTGCTATATAAATATGGCTTCAGTGCTGGTGGTGTTTGCTTCAGCTGAAACACTAGTGTTTGTTCTTTTGTCCTTCCAATTGTTATGGAGGATTTCCCTAAGCTATCACTGATGGTAACATTACAAATTTTTCAGGTGTTTCTGATATGTCACCCAAGTTTCACACCCAAACAACAGGGTAGGAATAACAACAGGCTGGTAGATGAGAAGTTTGGTTTGAGTCCTGATGTCATGAACATCAGATACAATTTTGGAGATGTCCAAAGGCAGCACTGGCAGATTTTATCTGGTGTTTATATGACTGTCTATATTTTTTTTTTTAAAAGATGGCTGCTCACGTAGGGAAATGCTCAACATTCTCCAAAGATTGCTTGCTTTCTAATTGCAATCCTGTTGGTTTGGGGTGGGTTGGTAAAGTATCTTGGTTTTTGTGAAGTTGACAGTGAGTTCAAGACTTTCATGTGCTACACAGAAGTTGAAGTGCCCTGGAGCCCTCCATTTCAGTGGGCGCATATAACACAAACATCAATATATTGAAGATCAGTAATGGAGGAGTTGTTTATCTTGGATTTGGAATATTATATGCTGGCATTAAAGAGATTCCTATCCATGCAATACTGGATTCTGATTCCAAATGGGAGTCTATCACCAATGAGATATGAAATAGCTATGATATATATAGAAAAGGGTGTTGGTGTGATCATACATCTTTGCTTGACTCCAGTTGTAATATTGAAGGGGTCTGTTTCTAAGTCATCGTTTAGGATGGCTGCTTTCATGTCATCATGAAGAAGTCTGATAATGGTGACGAATTTTGGCGGGCATCCAAATCTCATCAGGATCATCAGTGGGACTTAAATCGGGCCAATGAAGAACATATTAAAATATTGGTGTTGCTCATGGTACTTCTCCTGCAGTTGTCTAGCAACAGAGATCATATCTACTGTACGCATTGGGACATGATAGAATCTCCTTGGTAAGTCTACTGAGGAGAATGCAGGCAAGGATCTTCCCAGCTTTGAGAGGAGTGCAATGCCATGATAATTGCTGCAATCTGGTCTGTCTCCTTTCTTGAATGATTCTGGAGCCTCGGGTCATTGGGAATCTGTTCATGTTTCCAGATTTTTATAATATTGACATGCAGTTGGTAAAAGAGCTTCTTTCTACATTGCTTATACATTTCACCTGGTATTCTATCAGGACCACATTTGGTGTTCTTTATCTGCTTAATGGCTTTCACAGCCTCTTGATAAATTGGTGGCTCTGCAAGGTACTTCTTAATGGGCTGTAGTCTACAATGACTCATTGGGAATGGCTTAGGTGGTATTGTCTTTGACATTAGAATCTCAATTCAGGAGCACTTGAAAGTGCTCCTTCCACTAGATGTTGATGATGGAGCTGTCTTTCAAGGAGTGCTGTTCCATCCTTGGACCTCAGAGGAACAGTTCCTTGTATGCTTGGCCCAGAGATAGCTTTGGCTGTCCTGAAGAAACTATGGGTGCTGTGGCTGTCATTTTGAATGTCTTTTGTTTCCACCAGTTGCTCTCTTTTCCTTCCACCAGTTCTTTCACTCTCCAATTTTCCTCTGGGTCTCAGTTTTAACGTGGTGATAGTGTCTTGCTCCTTTTTGGACTTGATGTAATTCTGACAAGCTTTGAATGCTCTCCTTTTTTGTCAGTTAGAGCTTGAATTTCCTTATCATTCTCATTGTACCAGTCCTGATGTTTCTTTGCAGAGAAACCTAGAGATTCTTTCCTTGAGGCTCTCCCAGTGATCAATAGTGTCATAGTGCCCCCAAGATCCTCAGGGGGCTTGGCGAGTTTTTCATTGTAGCAGCATTAAAAAAATGGACCCACCTGAAAGAATGGGAAGGGCTGCCCAGCAGAGAGACAGAGTTTGTCCCAGAGGGGACACTGTAGGCTCTGAGGGCAAGTGAAGCTGTTTGGAGGCAGCCCTGTTGGAAGTGGGAGGGGTGACGTAACCCCAGCAAAGTTTTGAAATAGAGCCGTTAGCAAAAGCCCGGGAAGGGCCCTGGCCTGGGATTGGCTGAGAGGCTTGGATAAAAGGGGGGAGCAGTTCTCCCGGGTGGAACAAGAGAGAGAGAGGGGCTGAGGGGCAGGCTGGAGACCAGAGAGAGAGTCTCAACACAGTGGTCCCTCAGAGAGCCCCTGGCAGAGCCCTGCAGAAGCAGCAGCGGAGGCTGCACCGGGAGTGATACAGTATCCAGTTCCTCTCTCCGGCCGGGAGCACTGCGGCAGCAGGACCAGAGAGGGGCTGCTTGTGTGGAGACTCCAAGCCTGGGAAGACCCACCTGCAGCCCGGTGTGACTGGGTGAGCACAGCAGAGCCAAGGGGAGACTGCTGGAGACTGCCCTGTTTTCACTGGTGGGTGAGGGGCCCCGGGGCAGGCAAAGCCCAGGGAGGGGCTGCCTTTGCTGGGGCTGTGAGGCTGTGCGGGTCAGGAGAGCTGCTACAGCCTGCAGTCCAGACACTGCTTCCTACTGAGCCAGGGAAGGGGAGTCAGAGGAAGGTGAAGGCTATCTTGCAGGGACTGCAGAGGAAGAGCTGCCGCCTGCTGCCCAGAGACCTCTGGAGCACGGAGAGGGACACCAGCACCAGAGAGTGCTCATGGACCCTGCACAGGGACACAGACAGTTCCGCTCCCTGAGACACCCCGCCAGGGGCAGTGCACACAGGATCCCCAGTACACCGTGTGCAAGTGAAAGACTGTGTAAATAAGTTCTTGAGGGTTTATTAGTTGGTATATCAGTGTGTTTGTTTATTTATTGGTTACTTGTTATTTTGTAAATAATTAAATCTTGTAAATAGTTTTATAACTGTCTGCAAGGGTGCTTGATTGTAAGGGGAGGCTCTCTGCTCGGGGACCCTGCAGCAGCTTCCCAGGGGGGCTGGGCAGGGCTACTGGTTACCGGGTACCCCAAGATCCCACTATTTAGGTGAGGGCATGTGTAGTGTCGTGCCCAGGGTTACATCATTAAGGCACTGCTGGAAATGATCACTCCTAGCAGTTTCTTTCAAGCACTAGATATTGACACTTTTCCTTGGTTGCTTCTTTTGTTTGCATCATTTTGGAACAGTACAAATGGACATGATGGAATGTATCAAACTATAAGCTGTCTAGCAGTTGTCTATTTTGGTCATAGTTCTTGTGGTCTGGACTTTATAATGGTCCTGGGCACATAATATGACGTAGGCAATCAGGTGCCAGTGTTCTGAATGGGGGCGCATCAACGATGTCTTCTAGTTGTTGCTTTGGTGGAATAAGCACGATGACATGATCATGTCCTGAACACTTGCTCAGGAGAAGTATTCCATTAGAATGGACTTTCCCTA
>NW_005842194.1:279034-289241 GCF_000455745.1 Alligator sinensis
GTACATCAGTGTATGTACTGATTACTCTTGCGTGTTGTCTGTTGGTCAGTTAAAGACAGAGGCTCACGAGGCCTTTGTTGATGCCAACAGAACATTCTAGCACCTAAGTAACAATCTTGGTTTTGGCAGTAAATCCAATGCTGTGAATGTGTTTGTCTTCTTTGGCTTTTCCTTTGTAAAAGAAGGTGTAGTTACCAAAATGCTCCATGAGCTATCCATCCTGTGCATCTGATCTCACTAAGTGCAGCAATGTCAATATCAAATCATGCAAGTTCTCTGGCCACAAGTGCTGTCCTTTGCTTTGGTCGGTCACTGTTAAGTTTGTCCATCAGCATGTGGATGGATGATCCAGGTTGCAAACTTCATTACTTGATTTGGACCACAGACAGAACGATCCCACTAGATTCAATTTTCCAGTCAGGTCAAATTAGGCACACTGTTTCAGGTCCTCCCCACATGGGGTGAGCAGAGTGGATCCTAAATAGACCTACTCAGTCACGACTACAGCTGCCAAATTGCATACCTATCTCAGTTCCATGTGCAAAATCACCATCGTCCAATCATCTCCTCCATGTAGGTTTGTGGCTGGGTGCTTCCAGTATTAACTGTGAATTCACTAGCATCTGCCCCCATCACCACTTGCCCATTGTCTTAGGAGTTGTGATTAAGGAAAGATGCCTATACACATCTTCTCTTAATGTAAGGATGCCATTGTGCATCAGCAACCGCACAATACTTTGTGGGAAGGAAACCTTAATCTTACGGCAAAGAAAACCTAGATGACTGAAGGTTTCTATTGCACTGCAAACTTCATCTGCCTTTATAGCCATTGTAGTATTCTGTTAGGGGACAGGGTCATGGGCAGTCTGGCATGAAAATCAGGTCTCTGAGGAAAGGAGTAGGGTCCCAGGGCTAATTACCAGATCTGGAGGGAGAGGCTGGAGCAGCGTCTATAATACAAGCCAGGGTCAGAATCCAGAAGGTCAGAAGCTAAACTACCAAGTCCAGCAGGGAAACTCAAAGGTCAAAATCCAAACACAGAGCCAAAGCAGGGGTCAAGAACCAGAACAAAGATCCATAGGGGAAATCCAAAGTCAAAGTCTGAGGAAAAGCCAAAAACCAGAGTTGGAACCCAGGAAAACCAGAGAGCTCAAGAGTCAGAAACAGGCACAGCAGACAAAGTCAGAACTGTTGACTAGACTGGAAACCCACAGCCTCAGCTAATAGTAAATGGATAGGAAGCACTCCCAACAGCCAGTCAAGAAGCTTGCTGTTTCTAAACTGGGGCAGAGTTCACTAGCTAACGGCTTACTGCCAGTGCAGCTGCTAAAGTACTTGGCCCAGGCTGCCCTGCCTTATCATTCTTTTTTCATCTGCCTGCTCTGCTGTTGGGACAATTTTGTTGTTGTTTTTTCCAGATCACTATTAGTCTGAAAAATGTCACTCTCAACTTTGCCACTAAGGATGACCCTACCAGAAGTAGAAAACTCCAGACAGTTTCACTCTCAAAGTCACTGGTAGTACACAAGCCACCACATTAGGAAGTCTCTCTCTATATGGTGAAATGTACTTTTATAGCCTATTTCATTGCAGAAAGAAAGATTAAATGGTGCATTTACTTAGTGTTCACTTTCTGCAAAAGGGCAAGTGTCATCCATTGTGTTTTTCAGCTGCAAGGATTCTAAAGTTTACTTTACAATATTTTCTGGTTTGCAGCCTTGAATTACATTATGACTCCATCTTGGAATTTGCTCTTTAAATGCTCTCAGAAATATTAACAGAAAAAAGTAGTCTTACTGCTTCTTCCAAAAGACAGTCAAGTATGGTACAACTCAAAACATAACCCAAATTGCATATTTCCTGAGTTACTGATTAAATAGTCTCACTTTTAAACCTGAGTTAGGTAACTCAAATAATCCTTGAAGCGCACATAACATTGTCTCAAAGCCAATTCAAGCATTCTGATCAAGTATGTAGATGTCAGATCTGGATGGCTTTCACAGGGATGATTTAAGATCCAACATTACCCTATTCTTGGTTTCAGAAAGGAGGCAGACTAGGAATTGTGGTTCTTGGGGCTGAGTGTTACAGTCTAGACAAAAATTCATAAGGGAAACAGGGAAGGATATTAAAAAAGCAAGAACCATTATGAGTTTGTCTCCCTTGAAGTGTGAGAAGAATAAAGGGCAATTTTCAGATATTTGAGGAGCAATCTATGGGTTCTTTTGCAAATGGAATGAAGCAGAAGAGTGCACTTTGCAGGCATACTCATCCTGCATAACAAAGTTGGAGAAGGGGAGATTTGACAGAGGGCTGGGGTGGGGAGCCATTAACTACAGGGCAAACTGAGAAAGCAGTTTAATTTATTTGTCACTTTTCCCAGGAGACCCTGACAAAGCAGAATATGTAGTGAATGGGTTAGGATATTACTAAGGCAATGGTGTCCTATGGGCACCACTGGTTGACTTGGTTAAATTAATACTAATTTGAAAAGGAGAGAACTGAGGTAGCAGCTACATCTGGTAACAGAAAGCAAAACCATTGTAATAGTTATGTTTGAAAACTGGACCTCACATCCTTAAGTTAGTTTTATGTTATTACACTTATTTATCATTTCTATCAGTTCTCAATCTGGCTGCCATTAAAACATATGGTTGAAAATAATTAACACCTTGATAAAATAAAATTCCCTATACACAGTTTGGGGATTATGTAGTAAGAGTAGTTTATTTATAGCTGTTGCTAAATGATACAGTAGAATTAACAACAAAATTATACATAATAAAATTACATGATTTGTGGTTATTGGTAAAAGCATACAATAAAAGTACATGTTCTACTACTTTAAACAAAAGTAGAATCAAACATAATATGATGACATAAAAATAAATAAAATGAAGCAATAAAATAGTAAAATAAAAATCTTTAAACATTATGTAGTGAAATCAATTGGCAAAATGGGGAAATATTAATGAGAGCTACAGTTAACCAATTATTCAAGAAAAGTTACTTATATCCATACAAATATAAATCTTTGCCTAGATTTTAACTTGGCATTTATTATTTAAACAGACTTCTTAGAAACTTTTGCTACATATGTCTTACAGTTTTCTTATTTTGCATCCATCATCATGGTATGTGCCTATGCACAAGGATTTTATAAGATTCTCTATCCTGCAAAGAACAAAACACAAGTCCCACTGGAACAGAAAAGCAATGCAAGAGCCAGCACAAAAAGTGGTGTAAAATGAAGAGAACTCTGAGCTTCAACTTTTCACTTTGCATAATAGATATAAGTAATTTTAAGCACTATTGTAAAGTAGGGGTGTGCAAAGCTTTAGTCACTGATTTGATTCAGAGAAGATTTGGCCCGATTCAGAGGCCAAATCACCGAATCCAAATTGAATCAGGAGACCAAAAACCCCCTCTGAATCAATTTGGAGCCTCCGAATCGATTTGGAAAAGATTTGGAAAAAGATTTGGAGATTTGTAGATTTGGAAGGCAGTCTTTCAGGGAAACAGAAACTGAGAAGAGAAAGGGGGAGCGGGGGAGGAAAGATACCTGTAGCTAGCCAGTGACTGTGATCTTTTCCTGAGTCCCCTTCCAATCACTGTGCTCTGGGGGAAAGACATAAAAGCAGCACATAAGCCTCTCTCTGCAGCCTTTCTGTCCCTTTTGTGCTCTGTTTCTGCCTGAGCACTGGGAAGGCTCCCAGGCTACCATCCCTGCTGTTTTCATCCTGCTGCACCTTAATACACGCACAAAGTCATACATGTCATGAGTTTTGATTCAGAAGCTTGAGGTGCAGTTTCCCAGAAACCCCTGCACCTATCTCCTTGAAACCTGGCAGGCTTCATGGCCTCAGCAGGGGCTAGCATGTCTGCAGCTTCCACCCCACTGCACCTCAACACACACACAAATTCACACGTCATGAATGCTGCTTGTCAGCACCTTGAGGTAAAGTTTCCCAGAAACCCCTGCATCTATCTCTTTGAAACCTGGCAGGTTTCATGGCCTCAGAAGGGGCTACCAGGCTACCATCCCTGCTGTTTTCATCCAAATATGCCAAAAAATGACAAAGTTATAGGTATTTCAGTGATTCCGCATTATAGTCTATGGCTGAATCACTGAATCTCTCCGAATCAGTGCCGAATCTTCCAAAGCCAATTTGGCCAAATCAATTCGGGACAGTGATCTGAATCTCCAAATTGAATCACTGTCCTCCAAGTTGGCATCCGAATCGAATACTTCCCTATTTGCACAGGCCTACTCTAAAGCTCTTTTAGATCTAATATTATTTATCCCCTCAGAAAAAGACTGAAAAGTCAAAAGATGATGACCTAATTTTATTGAGCTTGAAAATTACAAATGTAAGGCAATCAGCGTGCTGCTTACCTGACTATCTGGGAAGATATCTGACTGTAGCAGGGCACCAAAATGTGCCTGCTACTTTAAAGAACAGAAGCAGCCTGGCCAGGCTACTCAGAGCCTAGGCAGAGCTCCACAGCTGCAGGTTGCCTAAGCAACAGCCTAATAGGGGAAATGGCCCACACCTGCAGGCAGTCAGTAGACCAGGAGGAGGCAAGGTCCTGGGGAACATATAAGCCTAGGGCTGGAGCTAACAGGAACACTCTCTCTCTAGCAACTGCTAAGGAAAGGAGCCTCTGTCCAAACAAGCCACCTGAGCTTAGGTGCTACCTACTTTGCTGCCTACCAGAACCATGAGGATCCAGGGGCCTAAGGTACCCAGGGCTAAGAGATGTGTTGTCCTAAGGGTGGAAGTTTTACCTTCTTAAAAAGACAGAACACAGTCTCCATTACTGTTGTTATGTTGTAGCCCAGGGGCTTGTATTTGTATTATTGTTTAATCCAGTGGACCAGGATAAAGCTATAAGGGGAGGCTTGGAGGCCTCCTTAGTGCTCAGGAAAAAGGGCACAGGAGCTGGGCAGAGCCCAGTAATGGGTGCATACAGTCAGGCACCTGAGAGAGGCACAGAGTCAGGCATCAGAGAACTCAGTGCCTGAGTGGTATAGAGACACAGAAGCCAGAGGGCTCCGTGCCAAAAGGGTGCATAGAGTGGATAACAACAGTGAAACATCTGTAAGGTATGGGACACGATAATGGGAAGTCAGAGTCGTGTGTAAACCCCTAGACATTAGGGCACTCAAGGGGCAGCTTCCCATGTTATTATAAATAATATCTTAACAACAAGGCAAGACTGGGCAGACTGCCCAAGACAGGTGGGCGGGCCAATACTGCATCAGGCCCTGGAGAGCGCTCCCTGTCACACTGGCTGACACCATGATAATTGCATAGGTGCCAAATGGTCAGGGCCCAGGGTTGCCATGATACCCCCTGATGGCCACTTGACCCTGTCCCCCCCTACACTCTGACTCCCCAGAGTACCCTCCCTTTCTACCTCACCTGCCATGCTTTGATGGGGGTTTGAGGGAGCTACCCTCCAGGGACCCAGAGTGAGTCTCGTGTAGCTCTACCTTGCCCCTGGGTCACTATGCTACGGCTCTCCTTGCCCTCTTAGAGCCTCGGGAGAACCTGCTGCCTTAGAGGCTATTCAGGGTCTCCTTCTGGCCCTGTAGCCATGCCCATGCCTTACAGATGGTCCATAACAGACCCCAGCCTTGGTGTCTATTTTCTTGTTGGGACTGGCTATTGTAGCCATTGGCCCCTGTGGGCTACAAACATCCTGCTCCCCCTTGGAACATACCTAACAGGGTTGGTGCTCCTTGTTACAATAGGCCATAAAGAAGTTCTGTCATGCCTGAAGAAGAGACAGGGATTATTATCCTTTTAATGTTGTTACTGATTTAAAAGATCAAATGCATCTCAACAACCTTAAGTCTGTGACTCAGTCTCTTTTATCTATATTTTCTCCTAAAGTTAGAAATGTTTTAGGAGTCCAAAACTAACTAGGTCAACTTAGCATTTGATGTGTAGCTGTAGTACTAGATGAAATTTTTTTGGAATTCTCCTTCGCCTATTACCATTGATGGAAACAATGCCATTAATGTCATACTTATCAAAGAAAAGTTTCCCAACTGGCTACTAACTTTTCTAGCATATTTCCTAAGCTTCTGAAATCACTGCAAGTGGCATTCTCTTTCCCCAAGTCATAGCATCAAACAAGCAGTCCTTACAGGAGAGTTCTTGTAGAATCAGGAAGCCAAGATTTGTGGTTGGATATAAAAATATTAATGACTGGCCTGAAGGAATATCAAGGAACCAGGCAATAAGTTTCTATTATATTTTGTCCCAATGCCACTTTTCCCCATTTTATTTTACCTAACTCTTCCATTTATACAACTATTATTGACAGTATTTTCCCCCAGCAAAGCACTGCGCCTAACAAACTGTTCCAACTCACTTTTTCCCCCAGACCTTCTAAGTAGTAGTATTATTTTGGATAAAGGCAATCTATTATGGACTGTTACAACTAACATCTTCCTCAAAAAACAATACTCTAAAAGTAGGATTACTCTAATGAGTAATACAATGCCCCAATTACTTGACACTGTTTGGTCTCTAGGAATTTGCCCTTCTTAAGACAAAACAACCCACTTTCCTCTATTATAATTTTATTACACAGACAGTAGTACTGTATAAATACCCCTCAAAGTAACAGCTCTGTTATCCTTTCATTTGTTGTTAGAGTCTACGTCTATCTTCAGTAAAGTCACAAAAATAATACATTTTAAGACTTGTTGATATCCCTGGAGCACAACGAGGAAAAACCTGAAAATTAATTTGATTTTGCACCAGCAAGCAAGGATATACAAGTGAATTAGAACTGGTACTGGTAGGAAGCTGAACTGGGGAAAACAGAAATTTACTTTTGAAAGAGAAAAGAGATGAGGGCTCAGTGGAAGTGAAAATTAGCTAATCTAGCAAAATTGACAAATACATTTGGTCTGATTAGATTTTTTTTTTTTCCTCACCGCCTCTGACTGAAATTTCTGTTCTTCACCTCTATGTCTGGCTAGTCTTAGAAATGTTGTTGTCTTTAGATGAAAGCACCTGAGAAGTCTTCTCATGAAGACTGAGATTTACTGTCTTAACACAAAAGGTACAGCAAGGGAATAGCCATACAAGCTTTTTCATAATGTAAAATGAAGGCGTCAGGAGCAACTGAAATAGTGTTTGCTGAGCCTTTTGGTAGACCCGTTACTGAGAGGGAACATCTGCCTATTAAGAAATAACTTATTTTATGTCCTATGCTCTTGTATTTCTATCAGGGTTCACACTGGCAGTGTGTTCTACATACAGCACTTCCTTCTAGGGCTGGATCAGTACCAGCAATCTAGAGGTAAACAACTTTGCAGTCTATTAATAAACGCACAGTGAAAATTATACTATTCTATATACAGTAAAAGCTGTGTTAACCAGCATTTTACTAACCATAATACTCCATTATCCAGCATGTGCATCACGTATTTCCTGAGCAAGGCTAGGGGGAAGGGGGGACAAGAGCAGTGGGCCCCTCTGTGGGCCTCACAGGCACTGCCCAACCAGCTGGACACAGGATGGGGGTGGAGTTTGCACCTGGCAGCAGCCGCTACTGCTATCCACCACCCCACGCCACCACCATGTGCAAGCCCATATATAACCAGAATTTTTAGTTAACTGGCACCCTCCTTACCCCACTCATGCCAGATAACAAAGCTTTTACTGTACCACAGATGTGCTAAACTTCTGGAAGACCAAGAACATCACAGCCCATTCTGCAGAGCTTCAAAAATGAGAACAACAGGAATACACAATTCATTCTCTTACACTGCTTCAAAGCCATTACTAATCTACGTGAAAATGTACTGATTTTGCACAATGGTTCCATATGTACTCCACAGAACCCAGGAGGCAAAACTCTTTCTGGGAGATCAGATCTCTCTGTTAAATGTGTGCTACAATCAACTCAAATGTCATTGTCAGAATATCCCAATATGAAGGACTTCAGAAAAATAAAATGCAAACACCAAAAGCATAAGTCTCAATATAAAGGGATTTTTAAACTAGCCAATGGATGGTTTGTTACAGTTTAACATACCTAATCATAAATATTATAAAGCATTTTTGTCCTTATTCTCATTCTGCTTTCTAGCTGAAATGGTGGAACAAACATTGTCACCCCTTATGCCATAATTCTTCCTTTTTACACAGTTTGCAAACCAGTCTCTCAGGCTCCAGCAACCACCCTGCAGGCAATGTCTGGAGAAACTGTACATTACTATCATTCTGCATAAAAGCAAAGTCAATGATAAAATGGAAAGGGAGGAGTGGAATGAGGGAGATCAAGCCTGCTAAACAGTTGATTTATTAGCATATAACACTGAGCACTTTCTTTTCTAAAAAATGGTCCACAAGGTCTGTTTTTGATAACTTTACCCAGAAAAGAGAATTGACATATAGGGATAAATTTTCAAAGCATTGCACAAGGTTTTAACAACATGATTCCCATTGACATTAGTGAGTCACATGGCTGAAATCCTGCACGGTGCTTTGAAAATATACCCTATTGCTTTTTAAGCCCTCCTTTGGGAAACTGGAGCACTTGCCTCCTAACTAACCTTTGAATTGTGAGTCAAGATTACATATATAGTCCCAGATTCTCACCAGCACTACTAGGCTTTGTGCCATACTATGAAAGGATCACCTCAGCACAGAAGATCCTTGTGAATAAGTAGAGCTGTTCCAAGGTCAGCCCTTCTCCCCAGTATGAGGGGGTGTGGTTAGGGAATGAGGCTTGGTTGAAACTTCCCTCTTTTTTCCCCACTTTTTGAAAACCCCACTTGCTATAACCACCCCTCCAGGCCATTGGCAGCTGGCATAAATTAAAAGCAGTTTTCAGGCTGCTGTTAATTATGGAGAGACTGGATTGGCACAATCTACAGAGTATCAAGACTACCAAGCCCCCTCTCTTGAGTTACACTCCTACCTTCAGTAGATTAAGAGTTGAAGGCCATCTTAGAGAAGTGAACAGACCTAAGGCTTGTACAATAATAGCCCATTCAAGTCCTAAGAATTTTCTTCAATTGTAGTATTGGGGATTTTTGGGGTTTTTTGAGGAAGATAGTAGTAGTTCATATATTTAAGTGAGTTGTGACTTGCACACACAAGAAATCTTTACTCTGAATGATGTTAGAGAAGGAAGGATCCTTCACTTCATCAAGATCTCACTACAGTAAGATGAGCATACTTATGCAACTTTTTTTCCAACTTTTTCCCTTCCCTAATCCAACTGCATATATTTGTTTTGGAAAGCTTAATGTTTTGAAATTTAGAATAAAATACGAAAAATAAATGCACACATTGGACCAAATCCATTCTTGGCATGACTTCACTGAAGTGAAATGAATTAAAACCAAAATGAATTTAGCCTAATATATGAAAAAGCAATTCTGAATACCATTCATATTATTCCCCCCCTCAAAGTCTGGATGTCTCAAAAAAAAAAAATCCCAGAAATTTCAGGCTCTGGTAATCAGCAGATTTTCTTGAAAAGTATCTGTTTTGATAAATGTGAAACTATATGGTTGCAAAAATAATTATGAATATTTTCAGTTGTGCAGCAGAAAGATGGTTGCTACTGCCTAAAGGTGGATATAGTATAGTGTGTGCACAGACAGTTGCCTGCTGGTAAACTCCATGATCCAGTAGTTCCAGTACAAACATGACAAAGTTAATCATAGTTGCAGAGAGGTGGCTAGCTGCATGATAGAACATCTATCCATGGTACAAATGTTCATGGATCTTGTCCATCCCATAAACACAGAAATGGTATAAGTTTGGTGGAAGAAACTGGCATTAGATAAATGATGCTAAATATATTGCATGGGTATTAGCTCTAAACATCTCCGAATGCTGGTCAGCTTTTGACCTGCTAATACCACTAAGTTAAAGAAGTGGAGACTTAAAATATTCTTTAAAAATAAATAAACCACCAGCAAGTTACAGGCAAAAAAGCTATATTGTGCTGAGATTGCACAGACTGCATCCTCCTCTGCATATAAATGGCAACTCAGTTTAATGATGTGTCGTAGTTTACTAATAAAATATTGTGGCGGCAAGGTGCCCACACAGGCTCCGGAGGGAGAGAGAAGAGAGCCCGCGGACCTCAGACCCCGAGAGCAAGCCCCCAGAGGGGCGTACGTACCTTGCGGAGAGCAGCAGGAGTTGTGTTCGCGGCTGGAGCC
>NW_005842194.1:294524-300860 GCF_000455745.1 Alligator sinensis
ACCAGGCTGAGGCTGTCATATGAGGCCTGGAAACATCTGTAACGTATCACCCAGCGGCTGGCGCATGGATGGGGTGTAGGGGAGGCGGACATCGGACGACCGTGAGTACCACCGTCTATTGGGAGGCCCATCCGAAATAAGATCTCCACTGTAGACCCCTCTTAATGTGCGTTTAACATCCAAGTCATGGCAGGAAAGTTGAGGGGAGGGGCAACACCCCGATAGACTGAGCGGAGAGAGGGTGCAAGCTCCACAAATATATTTATTTCTATATCAGCAGGTCTGTTCACCTATATATTCTACTAAAGAGGCTTTGGCTCAAAGGGAGTTACTAGGGAACCATTTACAGTTCCTAGTTGTCCAGGCCTGCCAGTGTTAGAGTAGAGGGCATGCACCACTTGAAGCTTGCCACTCTCATTACTCATCTAGATGTAGTTTTTGTGCTCTGGGGAAGAAAGAGGAGTTGAATACATTAGCTCTATATATACAGGTGATAGAGGTTAATCCCCAGTTAATAGCATGGGATCAGTCACAACTGAAGGAGTATACAGAATATGACATTGTATCTAATTGAAACTGTGCAAAGAACCTAGATATGTAAACTGTATATAGCTAAGTGATAACATTTTAAAGACAATTAGCTGAAAGATATATGCACAGTGATACTAATTATGATACTACCTTATAATGGAGCAAAGCATTTTTTCTTTTTTTAATTTTTTGTCAAAACCTGATTTGTTCATTCAAACAACTAGCTCAGAATGATGGAATATGAACTGTTACTCTATTTATATTATACTAGCATTATTAAGATTTAGTAAGTCTAAATTCTGGACGATATTCATTACTGTTCAAAATTGTTGAAAAGCTTCTTTTCATGTAAGAGTCAAATCTTCCCTAGCTTACAATCAGGTAACACCATTTTCCTCAACAAGTTTCAGTAGGTGTAATGCAGGACAGAATTTAGCACTAAAACTTTTATCTTGTATTAACATAATTTGAGCTGAAAACCATAACACCTTTCCCTGAAATTCTGAGAACTTCCTAAAGCAAAGACAAGGTACTCTTCTACTGCACTCTCTTTTTATAGCTAATCCTATTCAGTGAATTCTATCTAAATTCAAATAGTTTCTTTCAATCTCTACAAAGCTCCAAATTTTCAGTGAATGTACTATTTGTCAAAATAAATAACTCTACTAACTCTAGTTACAAGTTCTTCTTGGACCATGTTCCACAATCTTTCCTCATGGTAAGTATTAAATTACTAAACACATTTTCTCATTGTACTGCATGATTTTGAGAACAACTAACTTTGGATGGAGATCTGTACCCAATTATATTACACAAGTTCTATCTAGACATTGTACTAGAGATTAATTTCACCTAGTTTAAGAAATAGCAAAATCTGGCCTTAAATTATCATACTAGCACTACATTTAAAACTAATATGGCAGCATGTTATAAATCCATAATTCAGTTGATTGTTTGGAACAGTAATTCTCAACCAGCATGCCACAAGATCTTTTAAAGGGTGTCATAAGGTTTGAGGAGATAAGTAGGTGTTAGGAGGTAAGTGTGGGCTCGAGCTTGTCCCTGCCCTAAGTGCACTGCCCACCCACCTCTGCAAGAAGATATACACTGTAATAAATAAATTAGATTTTTAAATAGATGCTGCTCAATTCACAAAGGTTGTGGAGGAGTGCTTCAAGTCAAATGAGGGATGCCTTGGGTCTAAATAGGTTGAAAAACACTGGTTTAGAAGAATATCCTCTTTGGAATAAAAGTCTTCTTTGAGTCAAAACATGTAGAATTTTAGCCCACCCTTGGGGAAAAAACATTTTCTCACAGTTGAAGACATTTAGACATTTGATTCAGTTGTCTGGTTCAAATGTCAGAAATGCAAAGAAAAAACCTCTTTGTGGCTTCAGACATTATAAATGCAAGCAGAAACAAAAACTACCTAGCATTAAAAAATAGTGAATTGCCAATTTGTTTGTTGTTGGTTTTTTTAATGTACTTTGCATAGTCTACAAGATGACTTAGTCCAAAATCATCACCTCAGAATGATGGTCTAGACTTGCATAAAAAGTTTCATGTAAAAGTTTTTAAAGTAGAAAAACAAGGGAAACAATCAAAATGGTGGCTGTTCCAGAAATCGTATTAATATACCTATTTTAACTTCTATTATTTTATTATTCATTTTTATAAGCAGCTAACACTTTATTTTGTTATGTAATGCAGATGGAGTGGGGGACAGAGTTCATTTATTTCTAGACCTTGGGGCTTAAAATTTATCTGCTGCAGAAGTCTGTCATTTGCATTCATGGTTAGAATAACTTGCTACCCTTTTCTAGCAACAGTAAGCCTTTTTAAACTTTATCATCTCATTCTCCTTTTTGTAGCACTTTAACAAACAAAGGTAAAAAGAAATAAAACATACTTGGCAAATAAACAAGGTGTCCAGTTTTGTGATCTCACCCATACAGGTGCATGCCTATTTGTCTGTGCAGACTTACTAATTTAATAGGCTCAATTAGGTGTAGTTTCTGCCAACACAAATTACAGAACCAGGGCAAGTAAACAAACAGCTACCAAGAGAGACTGGAACCACAGTTGCTAGAGACTGTAACTACGGGTCTTACTAACTAGCTATTTTACAGTCTTTAAGTAATAATAAAATATTTCTTATTAGGTAAAGGTTACAAGCTAGATATTTGTAAGGGTGTTTCTCATCCTATCATGGCCCAGATGCTCCACAGACCTATATGAAAAGGGGGCACTCAACATGCAATAATACACACACTTCCATACAAAATGGGTTTTCAGGCTCTTCCCCAACAAAACAGCTGCAGTCACCAAGGTAGGGGCAGTACTGGACCAGGGCCCTTAATCTGCCTCTGTAGAAAACTGTACAGTTGCCCTGTGAAAGCACAAAATTGGAGGCCCCTTCCCTGCATGGGAGCTGGGCTGCAGGAAGGGGAGAGGGACACCTTCCCCTCTTAGTGCTGGTACGGGAGGCTGGGTGGACCCCACTGAGCTGGGGGGCACAGACACAGGTGCTCACACTCTACTCTCACTCTCTGCACATGGACACAGCCACACACACACACACACACACACACAGACCCACACACATAGACAGACACAGAGACCCACAGACAGACAGACCCCCCCACACCCCCCCCACACACACACACTTTGCCCTCACAAAATCTCCCCTCTCCTCCACTCTTGATCACACAAGGGCAGCCCTCCCCTTCTCTCCCTCCCCCCGCTGCTGTGAACCACCTGTGGCTCAGTGTCACTCCCTACCCAGCCCCTCTTACACTTACCTGCGGGGAGCTGTTCTGGGGCCAGGCCGGGAGTGCGGCACCATGTCTCTGAGAGCAAGCAACGGCACTGGGAGGGGTGGCTGTGGGGGACTAAGATGAATTTTGAGGGGCTCTAGCCCCCAAGGCCCTCCCAGCACCACTGCCTGCAAAGGTGTGGCGCAGCACTCCTGGCCCAGCCCAACCGCCCTCCCCTCCACCCCCTGCCAGGTAGGGCATAGCTCTCCCAGCCCGGCTTGGCCCCCTCCCCTCCAGACGCAGAGCTACCTGGCCTGCCCCCCTTCCCCAAGCACGGCATGGCTCTCCCAGCCTGACCCCAGCCCTGCCCTCCCTCCCTCCCTCCAGCCCCATTGAGGGAGGGGCCCCACTTCCAGCTCCCAGGGAAGCAAATGTGAAAGCTGCAGTTTTAAACTTGGTGCCAAGAATGAGTGCCGAGTTTAAAACTGCGGCTTTCACTTCCCTACTGATGAGGATTCTGGGGCCAGGGCCCCATATTGGTAGGGGCCCCTGGGCTCGTGCCCAGATGGCCTGTGCATTAATCCGCCTATGGATTTCAGCAGCTGATAGTCAATAAAGCATACTAGTCAAGAGCAGACTTGAGTATCCTAGAGAGCTGTAAGGACACGTCTGCCTTCATTCGGAAGTGTTCTGCTAACTAGGCAATACCTGCAGTGTTCTTTCCTTAAGGTTTGGTCCAGCTTGGTCTGGCCCATGAGCTGCTAAGCTCAGCTTCCTCCTGCAGCCAGTAGGTGCTGGTCCACCCCATGGGCTACAGCCAGGCCCCCAGGTCCCAGCCTTTCCAGGGCTTTCCCACTACACCATCCCCAGGTGGTTTATGGAGCCTGCAAACAGAAGTTACTGCCTCCCAAAGGAGTAGGACACATGGAGAGAGGCAAGAGAAGCAGAGGGAATTGCTCTGTGGAGAGAAACACGGGCAGATGTGAGAGTAAGGGGCTGGTTGGGCCCTGGGCTTTGTAAAGGGGTAGAGACACAAGGGCTTATGGCAAAGGGGAAAGTGACATGTGCAGTGGAAGAGGACACTGGAGACAAGGGGCACATCTAGATGAGCATGGACATGCAGTATGTTAGCCACAGCCCTATCTGGAGATCCCATGGTCAAAAATAAACCACACCAATAAAAAGAAGTGTAGTGCACAGTGCATGCTACCCAAAATCAGAGCCTAGCCAGCCAGAGCCACACTCCAGCTGCCAGCCAGGCTTCCTGCCACAGCTGCAGCTCCTGGAGGTCCCCAGGACCCCAGGTCAGGCTGCTGGGGCCAGCACAGTTGCTGGCTCCAGCCTCCCCTCCCCTACCCTACCCAAGGCAACATGCTGCATGCCAGAGAGTGTGTGGCACAGGTATTCCCCAGGGACAAATGTTCCCGCTCATCTGGATGCACCCAAGGAGAACTGGCGGGAGAGGGGGGCAAGGTATCCTGAGGAAAACACTGGGGAGAATGGGAAAGAAACTGCTGGGATGCATTAACGCTGGTACAGGAGTTGAGGGGGAGAGATACTGAGCACACTTGAGGTGGGGAGGAAACTTAGTGGAATGTTTTGTGGAAAGAGAAAGGAAAGGGATGGAGATGGAAGAGCAGGAAAATGAGGAGAAAGCACAACCCAGGTGAAGGAATTTGAGGGAAGGACAGTATGGGACTTCCAGGAAAAGAATATGATGAGAGGAGACTGGGAGATGAGGGGTCGAAGGGACTCCCATCCAGACTGTGGGCAGGGAGGGAATGTGAGGAGTGTCAGATGAAGAGCTGGCCTGAGGACACTGGCTTGAATGTGAGCTTTGTGCAGTATGAATTGGACAATAGGAGAAGTGGAGGAAGGGTCAGGTGGAGGGGAAGTAAGACGACAGTTGGGTAGAAGGGAAAAGCATTGCTCCATGGTGTGTAAGAGAAAATACTTGTCCATAGCCACCCCCACCTTTGCATTTTTTTTTAATTTACATTGAGATCATGTCTTTCCATGCTCTCTTAGAAGCACCCAGTGCTCAGTAAATGTCCCAAGCCCTCAATATTCTCTTTGCTCACAAAAATATTCTTTCAGTATATTAGTTCCTTAACTTCCCACCTTAGTCACAGCCTAAAGAGGCAGAAGGTGACAATAACTATCCACACTCCTATCTTTGCAACCAAAGTTTTGGACTGCAATGCAGACAGGTTGGGTTTACACTACTACTGGTATAAAAGTTAGCTTTGAACTAACTAGCTAGCGTCCTGATGTAGCTAAGATGACATGGGCTTTGGCTGCTAAATGCCTACCCAGAGTTTTCTTGATGGGTATGTGTAGCCACAGTGAAGCGCAGCTACCACAGCTAACTCACTTATGTCTATACAAACTGCATTTACACATGGGGAGAGCAGTGTAAGCCTACAATAAGTGACTTGCCCAGGAACACAAACAGGAAATCTGTGATAAAAGCAAAACACTGAACCCAGATCTCCCAAGTCCAAATCTAATGCTTAAGAACACAATTTTCCTTACTCTTTGTCTTTCCAGGTACAAAATTTCAAATTTTACATCATTGACTTTCAGATTGTGGAAGGGATGGACAGGCAGGATGTACGAAGGGCATGACTTCAGTGGCCTACAGCATTCTTCACTTTCCCTTCAGTACTTGAGAAATAAATAGATTCAATGTAAGTTTGTAAGCCACATAGTACAAGAGTGGAATGTTTCAGAATTTTGAATGATGCCATATGCCACAATAAACCTAAATAATGCAACAAGGGCTAAGTACAGAAGTTCAAAAACCCCCTGGTGGAAGTGCTCTATCATGTTTTATTTAGGGCACTATAAGTTAGAGCTTGAGTGAACCGAACAGATGTTTGCTGTTCAGTGGGAGAGGGTCAGAGCCTGCCTGCACTAGCTACTGGGGACACTCCTGCACACCTCCCAGAAGGCTGCCAGAGTGCCCGTCCCCCCCCATTAGCTGATGACTGTCAGCAGCGACTGGGGGGAGAAACCGTGGTCCCCTCTCCCCCCTGCCCCCGTCCCC
>NW_005842194.1:300891-304108 GCF_000455745.1 Alligator sinensis
GCCCTCCCCCCCCCGCAGCCCCGCCCCTGCCAGGCAGTGGCTAAGGTCAGTGACAGCTGAGGGGGTTGGGCTAACCCAGGCTCGGGCACAGCAGATGAACTCTACTTGAGCCTAGAGCACAGCCCTGAACAACACCACCTGTGATGGTGGCAATCACGCTCTAAGTTAACCCACAGTGGGATCTGGCACAGACATTCAATAAAGTTCTCTAACAGAAAGTGCTTTAGGTTAGTACATATCCATCGAGGGTTAAATTAGAGTGTGATCCACAATTTTTAAAGTGCTCTAAGAGACACGAATATCTGTTCAGTTATGGCTTCAGAGCTCTTTCTGTCTCCTTAAAGAGTGATATGTATAACGTCTGTCCCTAGCCAGAGGCTCTGGATTTATGTGGTCCTATTGCCTTAAAGAGGGGGAAAAAAAGATAATAGAAAATAATTTAGGTTGTTTCTGACCACTATCAACATTTTGTTTCTAGCACTTGTGCTCATAATGGTTCAATGCTGCTTGTATATATAGTTTTACTTTGATTTATGTATTCCATAAAAAGGCATGCCTTTTAAAATAAACTTCCTCTAAAAGAAAATTAAACTTCTAGCAACTTGTTTATTAAATCTAAAACCCCTAAAACACCTGCCAAAACTATGGAAACATTTTTTCCAAAACAATAGAGAATTTTTTTTTTTTTTTTAAAGAAAGCAAGAACAGCAATTGCAATGCCTTTGGTAATAAGCCCTGTCGTGTTTGAGTGATGGTAAACCCAAGCATTTCTTTACAGTCTACCAAGTGTGCCACCCAGTGGTAATCTACTTTTGTTATGCTTCAGACACTGCTTGGGACCCAAACAGGAAATGGTGCATTGTCTGAAATGTTGTTATAAGGTAGTTCATGACCAAGAGGAGACTTGCAGAAACCTATAATCTGCCTCAATTATTTATAGCATTGTAATTTAGTTACAACATATAGGCTATGGCAACAACAAACTCTGGGTCAAATATCCTAATTCAGTATTTTGAGTGGCAGCTATAGTCACATCTTTCTAGTTGGACTGTTCTTTCTTCTGTACATTACCATCCTGAAGACTTACACTGAGTGGGTGATAATATTTGCTTAATGCTATAGGAGTGCCTGGCACTTTGCAGTGCCAGATCTAGGATTTAAATAATGATTTACATTTTGGTGAAAAATTAAAGCTACGTTTTTTTTAAGTCTTTTTTTTTGGCTGCCAAGTCCAAATGTTTTATTTTTTTAATAGTCCTTTTTTCTGCCTGTCTTGGAAGAAAATGTTCTAGATTTGTCATGCTTCCTAGATTAGATTACCCAAAAATAAACAGGATTACCTTTTGGAAGTACTAATAAATCTTTAGCTTCTTCTCACTTGCTAATTTCAGAGAAGTCACAGTACAAGCTTTATCCTCTTGTTGGAACACTCCCTGAAATGTCATATTAAAGCAAAAGGAGACAGATCATTTGGTCAGTTTCCAGCTCAAAGCGTTGTCTCCAAACACATACCTCTTCCAGTCCAAAAAAAAGTTTTTCAGGAGGTGATGACCAGTGTGCCAGGTTGGGTTCAGTGGAGATGTTAATTGTCAGTTACTCTGTGAAGCTGTAGCATGTAGTTAGTGAACTCTGTTGAACCATGCTATTGCCTGTCTTCTCTGCAGTGAGAGGCAAATCATAGCTCATATCTATGAACAGTGCCCTGACAGCAACAGGAAGAAAGCCTGACAGTGTAGTAAGGAATTAAGTGCAGGAGTCAGGGAAGAGGGCAGACAGCTCAGCATCTAGTGTAGAGGCAAAAGGCCTACAGAAAGAAATCCCAGGAGCCCTATGTTTCCTTGATCCCTACCTCTTATCTCAGAAGCCTAGGGCTTGGGAGAGTAAATCACTGCTCATTCTGCCAAGGAGCAAACCCTTTCTGAAAATCTTCCCAGGTTTTTATGCACCACAAAATTCTTGATACAAGTATTTCTGCAGGAAAGTGAGGCAATCCAGGCCCAGTTGGATTCACATTGATGGTGAGTTTTGATGATTTAAAAACTATGATTCCATCTGACAGTTGAGGCATGACCACCTAATAGCTTTTATTGAAGCTGCATTAATTCCAGAAACTGGAAACATGACAAATAGCCACCATACCACTAGAGATTTATATGTTTGGTTTTGAAACCCATTATCCTTTGGGCATATTGCACAGTCTGATTCAGTGAATGATAGCAAAAGCATATGATCCAAGAGCTTCTTATTGATTTTTCAACGCCATTAAAACAAACCAAAATGTCTGTTTTTTTTCTAGAACTGCATTGTTAGACTGAAAGTGATTTAATGAACAGTAACATAAACTAAATATACAGTGGAGATTCTTAGGTCACATTTCCATTCAGTTTGGAAATCTGGCCATGCATTCCTTCAACTGTTTACAAAGTCCATGTGAAAGAAAGTGTTGCAATTTAAGGGGGTGTCAGGTGTTTAAATTGCTCTTTGCAATGTAAACACACATGTATCTCAGCAAATGTGTGAGGTGAGGGCATAGATAGATCTAAGATTTTCTGGTAATTGTTTGCCTATGATAGCCAACAGTTCCCTTGTCTGGAATCTCAGCTCCTTAAGCTTTACTCTGTATTCTAACATGCATTTGAATAACTGCAACAAAGGAACATCTGGGAACTGCATTGTTTACATATCTCCTGAGCAAGCAGTGGCAGTGATTTAAAGCTTAAGAAGTCTTTTTGGGAGGGTAGCACACAACTGCTACTGTTCCCCTTTAAAATAATTGGTATAAAACTGTCATCCTCACTAATATATTTTTGACTGATTTTATGATTTCTAGATTGTTCTTTTGGAACTGACATTTTCTGCCTTTTTTAACAACAGCGCAATATTTAAAATGACATTTTAATGCATGCTTTGTGAATATTTACCATAAAAACAGGTTGAATTAGTTTAATAGCAAACAGTTACGGAACAGCTATTTAGGAAGGCAGAAGGACATACACATACTTGCCACCATATTCCCAGGTCTCTGGCTTTGAGGCCCATTAAATGATCTTCTTCTGACATCATCCAAAGAGGGGCTGGGGCAGTGGAAGCTCTGCCAAGGAGTCCAAAGAAATTACACCTCCCTGTAAGCTTTTATTGGGATGCTGATAAGACTAAGGCAGGTATCTAGGCTGCTGTGTTTAAAATACTTTTTCTCTTATGTTAATCTTTATTCCTG
>NW_005842194.1:304139-308605 GCF_000455745.1 Alligator sinensis
TAAGCAATACTGTGGCTTTAAAAAGATTCTCTAGTCACTGGATTTACTTCTGGTCATAAACATCTGAAGGGAAAAACGGCATGTGTCTGAACATAGCTGGGCCTGTTCAACAAATGTAGTAGATGCACAGAGGGTAGTATAGCCCAAGGCCAAGTAGAAGAGTGAGGGACTCATCTCCTGCTACCATAAAAGCTATAAAGGCATGGAGTTTAATACCTGGAGGGATACATTCAGAAAAATCAACAGATTCGTGTCATCTTGTTACAATGATATAGTGTGCCAATTTACATTAAGAAAGAATTTAGCCTAGAATTTCTGTTGTTGCAATAACTACTAGGACTGTGCGAAGCTTCAGATGCTGATTCGATTTGAAGGAGATTAAGCCTCATTTGGCAGTTGAACCTCCTAATCCAAGTCAAATTAGGAGACCAATTAAAAGGTCCAAATCGATTTGAAGCTCTCCAAATCAATTTGGAAAAGATTCTGAAACCTTGGTGATTCGGCAGCAGGGAACAGGGGAGGGGAGGCTGGAGGAGGGGGGAGGAGACCATGGGAAGACCCATTCTAGGGCTCATCCCCAGCCTGCTCCTCCAGTCCTCCTGACCACCCCGACCCCTACCAGCTTGCCCGGCCCCAGCTCCCGGTTGTTCAAAAAAAAACCCCTACTGACCAGCTGCTGCCAGGTGGGGGGGCAATCCCCATTGCCCCCCACTGCCCCACACTACCTGGGGGCTCTGCCACAAGCCCCCATGACCTCCACCCACTCTCCCAGCTCCACCATGGCTGCCCCGCCCACCCCACCTCCTGGCCTTTTAAAAAAAATAAAAATGTCCCAACTCATTGGCTGCTGCAGCAGCCTTGGGGCTTCTGGAGGGCTCATGGCAGAGCCCCCCATTCAGCACAGGGCAGTGGGGGGCAGTGGAGATTGCCTCCCACCTGCCAGGAGCCAGTGAGTCAGGGCTTTTTTTTTTTAAAGGGCCAGGAGCTGGGGCGGGCAGGGCAGCCATGCGGGGCTGGGAGAGCGAGCGGCGGGGGAGGGGCACATGACAGAGCCCACCATGCAGTGTGGGGCAGTGGGGGGCAGCAGGGATCACCCCCTCCTACCCAGCAACAGCTGGTGAGTAGGGGCTTTTTTTTCTCAAAGAGCCAGGAGCTGGGGCCAGGAGGGGCTGCAAGAGCAGGTGGGGGATGGGGCCTGTGTAATTCTGAGATTTGGCTGCTTCAGCAGCAGCCTAAATTATGCTGCCATGGGTCGAAAAACAATTTTCCACAGTTAAATGATTTTTTCTTGTTCCCCTATCTTCTCTGATTTTGGTCAGAAACAATGAAGTCTTGAAAGGCAAAACTGAAAAAAATCATTTTTCACAAACCATAAAAGAGAGTTTGGGATTTTATTTTTGTTCACCTGTTCCACAGATAACATGATTCTCTTTCTACATCTACACAGTTCTAGTATCTGTCTGGGCACCGAATCTGCTGCATATTACAGTGCAAGCCTGATCAGCTTCATGTAGAAGGGTGTCTCTTTCCAATGCCATAATTTTATTTTTTTTTGTGGAAGGAGGAAGAGAGTAACAATTATGTGCTCTCTTTCTGGATCTGAATATGAGAGCCCTTGTGCTAAACAATAAACAATCACAGATAGGAGCCACCTATGATTTACTAAAGTTAAACTAAATGTGAGGCGTGGTGACATATGTCTATTTGTGCTCATGCCTGCCCTGGAAAGCAGTGCATCATCTTTTGTAAACATTTTGTTTGGGTTAGATTGATAGGAATTTCATCTTGAATTATACTACATTGATAAATAAGTGGATAAGTGTAAATAAATAAAATTATGCAAGCCTCCCCTTCCATACAGTTTTCCTCTCTCCCAGTGCTGCTTCCATGTTAGACCATCTCATGATATTGAATAATCTGTTAAATGACAAATCTTACAATAAATAACTTTCTCATCCATGGAAAACAGATCTAATTTGCATCTTTCAAAGTATAGTTAGTGAGAGGCAGAGTGGTAATTCAATGTATGAATGTTCATAGCTTGATTCCCTGGAATTATACTTTGTATCCCTGCCTTGACTAAAATTCTTATTTGAGGGCATGTCTACATGTGGATATTACCGTGGAGCAACAAACTCCAGAGCTTATTGCTCCAGTTGCACTGTTTTCACATGCCCCTAGGTCTGCAACATGTTGAGCCAGGTCAGAGCAGCTACAGCTGGTAGGGAGGCTCAGGGGTCAGCCTGCTAGCCAGGGCTGCTCCCTCTGGCTCAATATACTGCAGAGGTGCTGGCTGGGGCATAAGAGTGCTTCAGTGTGGAGCTAGGTGGGATGCCATAGCCAGCTGAGGCAGCATCTACACGTGTACTGCCATGGAGTAAACAGCTCTGCAGCAAAATAGCACTTGTAAATACTTGCTGTGGAGTAAATTAGTTTATTCCAGCCTAATAGGGGTGCATGTGTAGACAAGCAACATTTACTGCACAGCTAATTAGCCTCCTAAGGACACACAGGACTTACGTGGCTTGAAAGAGCATATCATTCAAACACAAACACATCGCACCATATTAACCCAGGCTAAAATTTTAAAGGCACGGTTAATTAATGAGGACTAAACGTTGTGTCATCTACAAACACCCCTGAGCAGTAAACGTGCCATGCAGATGTGCCCTCACTCATACATTTTAAGCTGCAAGGAAAAAAAATGAAAGACTTTGAACCTGTGATTAAAATAACTGATGGTGGGAACTGATATTTTAGTCTGAGTGGGAGGGGAAGAAAACAGACAAAAAGTACTCTTGGAAAGAGCTAGAATCTTTCTGAATCCAAGATCCTCTTAGTTTAGGGGAGAGGCTTCCCAAGGCTTCTGGGGACTGTTTGGAGAATCTCAAAATTTTTCCTTTGTAACAACAGCTCAACTGTTTAGAGCATCTCAAAATTTTTCCTTTGTAACAACAGCTCTCCTGAAGATTAGAAAAAGCTAGAGACTTCTCTTGTCTAGGGCAGCTGGTTTTTAAGGTACCAGCTAAAAATGCTAGAATACAGCAGTGCTCTAGCCTTGCCTTCTTTCATATCCTGTCTCCTGCTCTGGAGTTGTGGAAGAAGTGGCAACTATGTTAGTATTTGACAGCTGAGAAATCACCTGGGGAATTCTCAGAAGGCAAAATACAGCCATTACCTTGGCACTTTCCATCCCCTGACTGGCTCAAAAGATCCAGATTTGAGTAAAGAAATCTGGCATGATACGTATTTTAATGGGTCAGAAAACCTACAACTGGGTTGCGTGAAACACTAATAGAAACTGAAATACGAACAATAATTTTAAAAAGAGTTAAGACTTAAAGGCTGGGTTTAATGGATTACAGCTAATCTGAAAAATATCTTTCCCAAAATCCTGTTCCTTCAAAAAAAAGTCCAAGGATTGTAATATTTTTTAAATAAATAATTAAAGAACCAGTCAGTTCCCAAAAAACTATACAATATTTTTGCTGCTAGCCCCCCTTATGTCACCTTTAAAAAACTTACTAAAGCACCAAATAACAAATGGGGGTCAGATACTTGCACCTTTCATTTGATACAAAGCATTATACTTGGGTAGCAGCAGCATATCTACATATTAAGAAGGACCTTGCTTATCTAAAAATGCAACTGAAATTAATGAACCAACATGGAAGTAAGGAACTACACAATTTGAAGAAGGTTTGAAAAAATATGATCCTTCTTGAATAGCTCTATTGGCAGCAGTGAGACTATGACTCAGAGCAGAGAATTAACCCAGGTGAGCAAGAAAGTAACCTCTGATCCTAGAATTAAATGACATTCTCTGATTGAGAGCTCAAATTTCAACAAGTCTTTGCTGTAATGTGGTGCTGTTCCCAACTCTATTACCCTACCTCTCTGATGTGCACCTTTCCCCCTGAATAATAATAATGTCTCTGCTCAAACTGAAGCCACTAGAGGTTGGGTAACCCTGATAATCACTGTCACATAGAATCATGAAGTCAGTTCAAAAGATTTTTTTTCAGACAGTTAACAAAAGGAAGTATAACAAAGGAGTTTCATCTAAAATGGAAACACTTTTTAAAACTTAACCATAGTGTTCGTTACAGTGAATACTATAACTGGATTTCTTTCCATGACTGCAACTAATTCTCAGCCACATCTAATACTAAAAATGGACCTAAGAATTACTCGGGGTAGGAAACTATGCAGGGAGGTAAAGCTTGATTCGTGAGCTCATCTTGCATTCTGAGAATAGGGAATATAAAGTAGTCAGGAAGTCTCTGAGAAATGTAAAGTGAAAGTGGAAAGATCAAAAAGAAGACCACAAGAGGGCAGATAGACTACATTATGGAGGATGAAATGATTAGGTATAGAATAAAAAGGAAAGGTGTCCTAACCAGTAAGATAAACCTAGTCTGAGGAAATAATACGCCTTTGGCAGAAGACTAAAAGTTATGAATGTG
>NW_005842194.1:308636-311366 GCF_000455745.1 Alligator sinensis
ATTTTTGAAGAGTTGAAAGGTGTCAGTCATAACAGTGGCCATGATGACTCTGAAGTCCTCTGCTTATTCTCAGGTACAACTGGCATGGGCAGGAGAACTAGCTTCACACATGGCTTACCTGTCAAGACTTTCAAGTAGGGTGTTTTAATTCCTGTTGGAGCAGTCTTCTGATATACATTCAAATGCTCCCCTCCAACAAAACTGTAGGGTTTAAATAAGACTTATCCACACATAAATCCCAAGACTGTATGGATTGACTAACAATTAATTTCAGGAACAAGACCTGCAGATTGGGGCTTCTAAGGTTGGTAGGGATCAGTGGTAAAGGTGAAACTTCTATTCTGTTGAAGTCCCTAGCAACTCCTGTTGACTTTAGTGGACCCAGAATTTCATCCTATCTCTATGTTATATCTTGCAATGGTATGTATTGCAAAACCAAGTGTTATTTTAAGCATATAGCAGTAGAATGGGAGATTTTCCATTCTGATACGGTTCAAAGAGACTTTCTGTACTTCATTATCTAGAAAACACTTTGTTGGTCTGTTTAGTGTTCAGAAGATTTGTGGGCTGGGGCTATAGCACAGGTCTGCTAAATATTCTGTTCTGCAGCGTCCCTGCTATGGCAATCCTTGACCTCTTTTAGGAAAGGGACTTATTATTATGTCATATTATGTAGTTCTATGATGTGTAGAAAGAGAGAGTAGGATGAAACTATATTCCCAAAGATACAGATCCTTACTTGCTTGCTTAAATATTTTCAAGGCCCCAACCTAAATCAGCTTTATCCCATCAGCTGCTACTCCTGCCAAATCTGTACAATGTCCAAGCTCAACTTGGAATGGTATGGGAATAGTATGTGCATCACAATCACATTTTCCATCTGCTAGGTGTGTTTTATTGCATGTGCACTTGACACTATATGTGAAATTCCTCATTTCAGAGGTTCCTATGTGTGTTTTTTTATATTCTCTCTTCTATTCTCTCTTACAATTTCCCTCAAAAATGCAGTTTATCCGTTATTTTAAGCATGTATAACCTGACAAGAGAGAGAGAGAGATACAGCTTTACCAGCTGTAGGCACCTTTTTCCTGGCAGAATGACCCACCTCAGGTCAGAAGCAAGGAGGTGGGTAGCACAGGGAGACATGCCTACAGTTAGGGGGAAGTGCCAATGGCTAGATCTGGCCCTTAGGCTGTAGGTTACCAACCTGGAACTGTTCTAGTAAGTAGTGATCCAGATGAACTTCTGTTGAAGTTAACTGGAGGTTTTCAACTGACTTTGGAGAAATGTATCAGACCCTAAAAAAGCAAGCATTGCATAAGAGGACTCAAAACGTGGGTTTTAAAGTTATTAACATGAATTTGCCTTACAAAACATCTGATTATGTGAAACTGGTGACCACTGGAAAGCAGAAATCTTTCCAGTGGGGCATAGTTTAGTGGTAGCAAATATACAAGTGTTGGAAGAAAGTACAGAAATTATTGACAAAGATGACTATGTTCTTGTTTGTCTGTGTACGGTTGTAATTCTAAAAACTTAATTTCCTCAAATGGATTTACAGGAGTATAACTAAAAATAGAACTTGAACAGAATACTTCAGAATTTCATTTATCTGGTATGGCTGAACTCATTGGAAAATGATATGATCACATGATGTATTCAAAATGTTGTAAAAATAATTATACTAAGTTGGGGAATGGAATAGATGGCTCGGGTTTCCTTGTGAGGGAACTTGTGACATTTCAGCTCTGGTTCCAGTCTGCATTATTTAGGTAGTGATCAAACATTGATAATTCATTACAGTATTATTGGGTGAGATATGTAAAATGAGTTTTCTGCTAGCTCAGTTGCTAGTGGATGCATGTTTATATCTTTAAAAAATATCACCAGGTTTCGACCTGGAAGGGTGTGGGCAGTGGGGTCCCGCAGGGCTCGGTTCTCGGACCGATACTCTTTGATGTCTTCATCAGCGACTTGGACAAGGGAGTGAAGTGTACTCTGTCCAAGTTTGCGGATGACACAAAACTGTGGGGAGAAGTGGACATGCCGGAGGGCAGGGAACAGCTATAAGCAGACCTGGACAGGTTGGACAAGTGGGCAGAAAACAACAGAATGCAATTCAACAAGGAGAAATGCAAAGTGCTGCACCTAGGGAGGAAAAATGTCCAGCATACCTACTGCCTAGGAAATGACCTGCTTGGTGGCGTGGAAGCAGAAAGGGATCTTGGAGTCCTAGTGGACTCCAAGATGAACATGAGTCGGCAGTGTGACGAAGTCATCAGAAAAGCTAACGGCACTTTATCGTGCATCAGCAGATGCATGATGAATAGATCCAAGGAAGTGATACTTCCCCTCTATTGGGTGCTGGTCAGACTGCAGTTGGAGTACTGCGTGCAATTCTGGGCACCACACTTCAAGAGAGATGTGGATAACCTGGAGAGGGTCCAGAGAAGGGCCACTCATATGGTTAAGGGCTTGCAGGCCAAGCCCTACGAGGAGAGACTAATGAAACTGGACCTTTTCAGCCTCCGCAAGAGAAGGTTGAGAGGCGACCTTGTGGCTGCCTAGAAGTTCATCACGGGGGCACAGAAGGGAATTGGTGAGGTTTTATTCACCAAGGCGCCCCCGGGGGTTACAAGAAATAATGGCCACAAGCTAGCAGAGAGCAGATTTAGACTAGACATTAGGAAGAACTTCTTCACAGTTAGAGTGGCCAAGGTCTGGAACAGG
>NW_005842194.1:311576-341827 GCF_000455745.1 Alligator sinensis
TAGAGTAGAGGTTGTCAACCAGGGCTATGCCTACCCCCAGGAGTACTTAGACAGGTCTTAAGGGGTACACGCAGGCAGGTGAAGATGGAGCACACCCTGTGGCATGGTGGCAGTGTCTCCTCCAGTGTGTTCCCACATGTCGCCTCTTACGCAGGGGAGGGGGAGAGGCATGCCAGATGCCACCAGCCCCAAGCAGCACATTGCAGCACACTGCGGTGCCTCTTCACCCCCACCTCAGCTCACTCTCCTGATTGGCCACTGGGCTGCCACCCTTGGCTACTAGCTGATGGCAAGGAGGCATCATGGCCACCCCCTGCCTGCAAAGCTGTGAGAGCAGTGAGGCACAAAGGGTCTAAATGGCAGGAGGTGTTTCTGTGTCCACTCCCAGAAGCAGGGAAGGCGGGGCGAGGGCAGTGGTGCCCCTCGGCAGATGAACGTTGGGCGGGGGTCTCCACATGGTGACCACCGCTGCCACCTACCACCCCACGCCACCACCCCGCACTGCCACCTCCCAGGAGTAGGGCTGGGAGGGGTGAGGGTATTGGTGCCCCTCTGTGGGCTACACAGGTGCTGGCTGCCCAGCCGGATGCAGGGGGAGTGGGGGCTCATGCAGTGGCCGCCACTCACCACCCCATACCACTGCCATCACCAACTGCCCCACACTGCCACCATACGCTGCTTTCCCACAGTCATTTGCACATGCAGCTCCATGGTTGCTGACGAGTGGCATGCAATTGGCCGGGTGTGAAGCCTGTTAGCAGCCCATGGAGCTGCACATGCAGTCAGCTGTGGGAAAGTGGGGTGCAGCAGTGTGGGGTGGTGGGTGGTGGCAGTGGAAGTGGTGGCAGCCATGTGCAAGCCTCCCCCCTGCCCCGTGTCTGGCCTCCACCACCAGAAGGGTTACACTAGTTTAAAAAGGTTGAAAACCCCTGTGCTAGAGCACTTGAATATTCAAGTTTTATTGGTTTGTTATTTATTGTCAACATTAAAAATGTATTTTAATAACTGTATATACAAGGGGCTATAATGGAAAGTGATGGTAATGGAACTGAAATAAGGGTGAAGGTCATTCAAGCATTAAGGGGTATAGATGACAGCCGTGTCAGTCTAAGGACATAGGCAGATAAGGTTCTTTGGGTAAATCCAATATCTTTTATTAGACTGTGATATCATACCCCATACAGGAAGGTGTCAATGTGGTTTGCCCATGTGGTATCACCCTCAACTTTACTGCCATGCCTTGGTTTTAAAGAAGAAAAAAGGAGGGTCCTTTGCTGTTATGGGTACCTTCGTGTGGACACTCACATTGTGGAGACTCCTGGGGCTCCTCCTCCCCTACACCACATCCACATGCCTGCCAAGATCTTGAGAGTATCCGTAGATCTGCTTTTGGGCTACCAGGATCAAATTCCAAGGACGCAAACTGGGCTTCAGTGATGCCTGTTCCTCAGTGGATTTAAGCAATAGGCCCACAGGACTAGGCTTACGTACACTGTGGCACCCAGATCTGCCTCCCAAGAAAATTAAATCAATTCATATATTTTATCCCAACTCAATAAAGTTTGTACCCCCACTCTGGGTTGGCACTGATTAATTAATGCTGAAGTCTTGCGAGCTAACCTGTCTGTATTTCAGGTGTGAGGTTCATCCTCTCTTTCAATAATCAATTAACAGAATGAAGAAAGGCAAATATCCATGAATTCTTCTCACTCAATCAGTTTTCGAACATTTCCTGTAATTCAAGGTCTTTAAGTCCATGCCCCATTATGCGTCACAGACTCTTTAGCAAAAATGACAATTAACTTTTAAAGAAAACAAAGCAGCAGGGGCTTTGCTGTGCATGGGTCCCCAGGCTCCTGTGGCTGCCTGACTCATATACGCTGCTCCTGGAGTCCTGGGGCCTCAGTCCATGGGGCATCTCTCCCTGCATGACCGGATGTTGGAGGCTGGCTGGAGACCCCTCTGGGTCTCCAGGCTGTGGAGACCACACTGCTCCCCTTTGGCTCTGGAGCCTCCCGGGGGTTTTCCTTGGTGGGGCTCTGCTTTCTCCCTCTGTGCAGCTCTGCTCCTCCTTTTCTGCTCATACAAAGTCACAAGGGTGTGATGTCACTCCCAGCATGCTGCCCAACCCACATGGAGCAGGTGCTCATAAATCTCTGCAGTGGCTCCACTAGCTACTCCAACACTGTCAGCTTTGCAACTGGATGGTAAGCACTGCCTGTCTCCTGCCCTTCCAGGTCCTCCAGTGGCTCTTCACTAATAGCCTGTCATGCCTCCAAGTTCCCTCCCTCGCTGGGACTGACAAATGTGGCTCAGGTCGCTGTTCCATAGACCAACTAAAATAGCTGGAAAAATTGTTCTTTGCAAGCTTTCGGGTACAAAAACCCTTCGTTAGGTGAAAAAAACATCTAGAGTTGGTTTGTGCTCTTTCTGGATTGAATAGAAAAGAAGCCTATGTGCCTACCCAAGCAGTTATGCTAGGGAATTCTCTTTGCTTTTCCTGAAAGCTTTCTGAACTGGTGGGATCTGTTCTTTATTGCTACCCCACTCTATCTATAATTTTATCCATATCCCTCTTAAGTGGTTCCACGCATTCAACCATTCTTATTTTTGATCATTTCCCTTTTATAAGTATCCTCACAAACAAGATCTGAATAGAAACTAGGGTTTTTAAAATATGATCCTCATTATCAAAGTACCTCAGTTTTACTGGAGAGAGCAGATTCACTAGCTTGTTTTTAACTTCTTCAATTTTAAAAATATTTAGAAAAAGGGGAAATTGGAATTGCCTAACAACTCTGATTAAAATGTTGTCCATCATTAAAACTGGTATAATAGGTGAGATGATTATCCTTGTTAGACATCCATTGTGTCTACAGTGTTGTACATACAGCTAATTCCACTTGAAATTTATACCATTTAGACATCTAGGGCATCTATACAGGAGCAGGGAGGCTGCTCCAATGCACTGGAATTCCAGCACATCGGAGCAGACTTGATTAATCGGGTCTGCTGGCTGTACTCCAGCACCTCCTGTGTCTCATGTATTGGCATCCTTGTGTTTCAAAATGGCAGTAGGGGCGCTTTATCTAAAGGTCATTCAAGTGCCCCTGCCACCATTTTGAAGTCTGGGGACACTGGTACACAAGACAATTTAATTAGAGTGGCTCTCGGAGCTGCTCTAATTAAGGCATTCCCCCCATCACTCCTGGAGCACAAGTAATAAACACCCTGTTAACTAATTCTAACCGCAAATCAGACTCTGATTTGCAAATGCTAACTGAAAATTTCACTTTTTCATTTCACTCTTCTTGGGCCTTCAGTCCTTGGCCCATCTCGCTCTGCTTGGGGTTCAAGCCTTGGCCCTCTCGGCTGGTGCCTGCCCCTTTCTCCCTGTTGGGGCTCAGGCCATGGCCCTCTCAGCTGGAGCCTGCCCCTGATAAGGCTGAAAATCCGGAGTAGCTCCCAGGCACCCCTGTGTGCAACCTTCTGTCCTCCTCTCAAGCCAGTACCTGGTCCTCCAGTTCTTGAAACATAAATGCCAGTCCACTGGCTATGTAATACAAACTCTCCCCATGCCACCTCAAAAATTTCCTCACAGGCTATAAGTCCCCCTTAGCTCTATACCTGCATCTTGGGGACAGCCTGGGTACTGGTCAGTCCCTTTCTGCAGCCATCTTGCTTAGGATGCATGGCCAGACTGGCTGCCTGTCCTCAGGCACTGACGTTATGTCTCTCTAAAGTCCCACCCCTTCCTGTCAAGTGGCTTTCCAACTACCCACAGAGGCTTCCATTTGGCCTGATGGCTGGCCTGCTGTTCTCTGTGGTGGCTTAGCTGAGCTGCTTGTAGCTCTTTCTGTGCTGTGTGGAAGTCTGTTTTCTGGCAGCTAGCACTCTAGCAGTTAGCCTGCTTCTTAGCTGCTGTCCCCTATCTTTACCCCTACAGCCAGCTTAGCCTGCTGCAGCATAGTCTTAAAGTAACAAGAGCTCTGTGGCTCCCTGTTACAACCTCCAACTGCACACCCCATCCCCCGACATCCTCCCACCATGAACGATGCATGCCCCCGGAGGCTGGGGGGGGCACAGCAACCGCCCACAGGCAGTAGCAACATTGTTGGTGGTGGGAGCATGGCAGCAGCAAGCGGGGAGCTCCCATAGATGGCTGTCAGTGGCGGGGGTGGGGTGAGCACCAATTGGCGGTTGGTTACCACCCACAGACACCGCCAGCAGTGGCAGTGGATAGTGGCAATTGGTAACCACCCACAGATGCTGCTGGCAGTGGCAGCAGCAAGAGGGGGTGGCAAGCAGTGTCTGCCCGCAAGTGCCGCCAGCAGCGTCAGCAGCACTTCTTTCAGGGGGTGCACCGCCAATCTCAGAAGGTGCAAGTGCACCCACATGCACCCCCTACATATTAACAATGCCTCCCACTGTACACCCACTCATGCGCACTGCATGAACCACCCAGATGCACGTGCATCTGCATGAACCACACAGATGCATGTGCACCCCCGAGCGTGGCAGTGCAGCCCCTCAGAAAAGGCACCGTCAACATTATTGGCATTGCCTGTGGGTGTTCGCCGCCTGCCACCACCACTCCCTGCTGCCAGCGGCATCTGCGAGCAGTCAGAGATTGCCACTGGCCACCGGTGGCTGCCGGGGACCCCTCCCCCCGCTGCCAACAGCACCAGCGGCATCTGCAGGAGCTCCCCGCTTAGCACTGCTGCCACGCTCCTGCCACCACCAGCACTGCCGTGCCCTGCCAGCTGCCGGGGGCACACGGCGTTCATGCAGGGGACCCACCCCTCCTAAGCAGCCCCCACGCCCACAGTCCCCCTACACCTACCCACACAGTGACTCCCATCCCTCCACACCCACCCACCTACATCCCCCCACCTGCCTTCCCACCCTCTCCTGAAAACCCCACATGCCCCCATTACATACCCACCATGTGGTAAGGAAATCCAAAGCAAACATTAAAACAATTAGATATTTAGGATTTATTTTATTATAATGCTAGAGACACTGTTAAGCTTCCAAATTTCTTTAACATTCTAAATATAGCAAGAAAACATTGCCCATTTGATCAACCCCCCTTTCTCTCTCTCTTTTTTTCTAATTGTGTAAGAATGTGGATTTGGGGGTGTTTTAAAAAGTGAATTTGGGATGCTGCTTCAGCAGTCCAGCTGACACACGGGGCTAGTGTCCCCAGATACCAGTTGGCTGGGCCCCAGAACCTCCTGTCTATTTGCATCTTCTGGAGATCATGGGCCTTAAGGCCCACCTAGTTACCTAATAGCCCCCACTACTGTGTGGGGCCAAAGTTTGAAAGATACAACTTTTTTTTCTTTTTTTTTTTTTTGTGGGACAACTAAGGAAGAAAAGGGTAGGAGTGACGTGGGGCTTACAGGCTCAAAATGTGAAAAGAAGTTCACCAGAGGGGAACACTGAGCACAGAAGCTCCTGAGGGCAAGTAACCCTGAGCTGCTGGCCAGGGCAGGTTTTTATCAGGCTTGGCGCAGATGTGGGAGGAGCCAGGCTGGGTTATTGTGCCCCAAGTGGCACGATTTGCTCCACAACAAAGTGCATGTCCGAACACGTGCGCTGAGGCAAAAAGCTCTGGCTCAAATTTGCACTGCTTCTATCTGAGCTGCTGCAAGCGCATGTGCCTGCATATATGGATGCTCCCTATATGGGGAAGGGAGCAGGGTATCCTGGGACTGCAGGTGGAGGACTGCAGATTGCTCTTTTTATCTCTGTAAAGCAGACCCTAAGTTACCCTAACACAAGCTAGATAAAACAGTCCAAATTTAACCCTTGCCTGAAGTGGCATAACTGGCATGCTCAGTGGGCATTTAGCATGAGTTAACAATCTTTAATATGTGGATACTCATGTTTTAAGTGCTCTTAGTATGATCTAAGTGTAATGTGTAACTTCAAACAAAGGGTTATAGGTATTTAGCATAGAAAAACATGTAATCATTTAAAGAAAGGTGTACAGTTCCTCACCAACTGATCTGAACAAAAAGCTCTGTTATTTAGAGAATATTTTTTCCTATTTGGGGGAAAGAGATAAAGCCTATTCACTAATCTATATATATATAGATATAATATAATATATATTATATTATAGCCTATTCACTAATATATATATATATATATTATACTCACTAATATAATATTATATATATATGTGTGTGTGTCTTATGTGAACATATTTGTATATTTATAAATATAACTGTTTAAGTATTTTAAAAGTCCTTAACCTGTTTATATTTATGGAGGCAATGTTGTAGCATTGTTTACTAGGTTTACTTGGTTGCTGTTGTAACATGAGGTGAGGTATCAAAGGACTCATTTCTGCCGACTGCAGTTATCCTACCAGAGGAAGGCAAACAATAGTTTAGTAGGGGACATCCTTTGTTATAGTTCAAGGCACAGAATAGAATTTTACCCTGTGACTCATTAATCAAGATTCTACCATCCATTACTCAGTCATAAATAGAAGATGCCCTGACTTCATACATAAGCATTATCTATCCAGTTTAAGATTATTGAAGAGAAGGGGGAAAATGCAAGAAAAGTTGAGAGGGATTGGTTTACGGGGGTTCCTACCTGGTACGTGGACCTACTTTATATTCCAAATAAAAATGAAGGTGACTAATATTAATTACAAGAAAGTTAATTTGGGTTAAAGTAGGTATGAATTTAAAATAAAGTAGCTATTCCTGATTAACTTTGACAGTTAATTAAGATAATTTCAAATAAGAGGATCCACAGGAAGTTAATCAAAATAGTTCATCAGTGTTAGCTAATCCAGAGTAACTTTCCTTAATGAAGAGCAAGAATACTGTTTTAGCAAGCACCAAGGGGGCAGTTTTTATGTAGTGTGTATGAAAAGGTTTTACTAGTTGGCAGCCACTACTCTATTTTACACTTCTTTGCCAAGTCATTTTTTTTCCTTCTGCCAACTTCAGTTATTTTTTTTCCCCATAAATTTTAATGTGAGAGAACACAGCTGGTATTCTGGGCAGCATTGGACCTCTTTTTAAAAAGATACAGGAGAAATTATTCCTAACAATTAGGTTAAACCAACCATAGAAGGGCAGGTGAGCTCACACATGTAGTTTAAAAATCTTTTAAAACAAATGTTATAAAACAAATCAAAATCTGGGTAATAATGCTCCTAAGTTTTCAACAGAAAGCAATAAAAGTGCATCATTCCAATTACAAAAACAAATGTCCATTTGCCTATTTTGTATATTTTACCAGCAGTTTAGAAACTAGCAATTTAAATCAGAAAAGGATCCCATTGTGGCCTCTGCATGTGTACAGCCCTTGTTGAGGTTTCGTAGCTATTAAGGAATCTGTCTGTATAGAGCTTCTAAAAGGACCAACACCTTAATGTTCAAAATTGAAGATGACTATCCATGTTGTTCAGGCTGTCACACTGAAAATTCCAAAGCACTTTTCACTATGAAAGTACAGTTAAATGCACAGTATTCATAAACACTTCAAATTACAATTGAAATGGCTTTACTTGCTGTTGGCAGTCATCTTGTTGAAATGTGGCATTACATATAACCCTACCTAGTTTGGAAGTGTGGCATCAGGCACTGCTAGCTTAAAAAAACAAAAATGAAACCTCCATCCATCTCTAGTAAGAAAAGTTAAAAGATTAAAAATAATTCCTCCCTCAACTCCAGTGTTACTAGTATAAATGCAGGTATAAGGGTCAAATACAAGTTACTATATCACAAAGAATGCATAGTTTGGTAAAACAGTGGAACACCACTTGGACTTTATAAAGCCTCTTACAGAATTTTTCAAAATTATGTTCAACATGCCCCAATTTGCAAGATGTATATAGGTTGCATAATTTATCCATTTCTCTCAGAATTAAAAGCCAGATCAAAATTAAAAGCCAAGCCAGGTCAGGAACCCAGAAGGTCAGTCCAAGAGGGGGCTCTAGGAACAAGCTGAGTCAGAAAGCTATGAGATCAGGCAGAGAGCAGGCAGAGAGCAAACCAGGTTGATAAGCCAGAAGATCAAGTAGAGAGCAGAGTCAGAGGACAAACCTGAGGGAACAGCAAAGTTCTATAGGATCAGGCTAAAGCCCAGACATTTCCTATTCTCACTCTGGTGACCGTGTGGGTGGAAGAATAGGCCCTGAAAGCTAGATGTGCCTAGTCTGGGCAGTCAGCTGTAGAGTGGCAGGTTGGGATGAGTGGCTGTGCTGATCAAGCTGAGGCCCCAGGTTGGAGGCAGCAGCCTGGCACCACCTCCCTCCTACCCAGTGGTGGCCCTCAGTAGGCACAGGCCTGGGTTTCTCTGGGTGGGCTTCACGGAATTTTTTCAGCAGGTCAGAAGCATAGATGTTTTCTGTTGACTTCCACGGGCGATCTGCAGGCTCATAACCCTCCCAATCTACTAAGTAATACAATTTCCTTCATCTCCACTTTGAGTCTAAAATTTCCTGAACTAGTTACTCTTCCTGTCCTTAGACTGTTATGGGAGAGGGGGAGGGAGGAGTTTGTGTCTGATGTGGGAAACAATTTTCTATATACACCTTGAGTGGAACATTTGGAATACCAGGTAGATTTTCTCTCTGTAGTACTTTAGTTCTTCCTAAACCTTACACACATGGTATACCCAATCTGTGTCTGTGTGGGTATTGGAGTTGGTGACATAGGTGACTGGTGCCTTCTGAGTCTGGGGGGACACCAGCAGAGCATGACCAGGGAGGGGATCCCCCAGCAGCCAGCCAGCAACTGGGGTGGAGGGGTCCCCCAGTGGCTGGTCACTGAGCACACAGGCGGCATATCAGCGGTAGAAGTGCCAGCACTTCCATATGCAGCATGATGATGGCAGAATTGCCAGCACTTCCACCACTAGCACTTCTGCTGCCAACATGCTGCCAATGGACCCAATTTCAGGGGGGGCACTAACACTCTCCGTGCTTCCCTATCAATCAGAGTGCTCACTGTCGGGGGGGCACCAGTGCTTTTGAGGGAGGGCATGTGCCCCCCCATACCCTCCTACGTGCCACCTATGGTTGGTGAGTAAGGTAGAATGGAACGGGGGGTGAAGCCCATAGTTGGCAAAGAATAGGCTTTGCCTGGTTGAGGCATGCTCAGAGTTGCTGTAGGTAAGCTCCGTGAACATTAGGATTATCCTGTTGGAAACTGAGGTAACACCAAAGGTACTGCTCCAACACCTAGTTTGTTCTCTCAGCCTGGCCGTTTGTCTGTTGTGTGGTAGGCTGACAAGAGATGGACCCAGTAGGCCAGCACTGGGAGATGAAGTTGGACCCAGGATCAAATATTAGGCAATCTGGAAGGTTATGGAAGCAAACCACATGGTCTAACAGGCAGTGTCACAGGGCCAGGCAGTGTCTTTTGCTGAAGGAAGGCCCACACAGAATAAAGTGGGCCATTTTAGCAAGTTGACCTGTCACTGTCAAGATCATACAGCAACTCTTTGAGACTGGTAGCTCTACAATGAAGTCCAGGAAGATGGCAGACCATAGCCAAGGTGGGGTGGGAAGCAGTCGGAAGAGTCTGCAGGGCTTCTGAGCAAGGGTGGTCTCTTGGTGAGGGCACAAACATTGTAAGACCAGACAAATGCTTGCACCGTCTTGTACTACTATGGCCACCAAAAGTAGCAGGAGATTAACTGGTAGGTCTTTTCAGTTCCAGGGTTCTGCTAACAGGAAGTTGCAGCAAATCTACCCAGACCTGGGGACACCCAGATAAATGTAACCCCATCTTTGACCTGACAGTTGTTTCTTGAAAATGGCCTGCTTTATGGTGGCAGCAGGGAGCAAGGGGAACAGATCTGCTAGCAACACAGCACCAGTGAAGTTATGAGGCTTCAAAATGGGGCTGGGTCCACATGGTTCCTGTGATGAGTCTGCATTATATTTGGCCTTCCAGGAGAGTGTGTCAGCTTTCCCATTCCTAGGCCTGGGTGCTAAGTTATTTGGAAGCTGAAGCAGGAAAGAAGAGCCCATACAAACTGCCTCTAGTAGAGTGCTTTAGCTTTATGGACAGACAAAACTCTTTAGCTTTATGGAAGTACTCCAGGTTCTTATACCCAGTGAAAACCTGTATCATGCAACATGCCCCTTGAATAGGGGTACTCAACCTCCAGCCCAGGCCAAATGCATCCTGCAGGGCTGTTGATTGCAGGGTTCTGCATGGGTCAGGAAATTTTGGCGGCATGGGAGTGGTGGCCATTAATATGGCCATACTCTTACTGCCAAATTTCCAAATCCCGAGCCCTGCATGATGGACTAGGCCAGACTGCGACCCCATGCCCCATGCCCATGGGCCACATCCCTGGCCTCTGGATCGGAGCTGGGCTATACCCCCTTCCCTCCCCACAGGGCTGGGCTGGGGCCTGGCCATGCCCCCTTCCCTCTCATTGGGGTGGGCCACACCCCCTTACCTCTGTTGGGCTAGGTTGGAACCTGGCTATGCCCTCTTCCCCCTGCAGGGCTTGACCATCCCCCTTCCCTCCCTATGGGGACAGTCCATGCCCCCTTTCCCCCCAGGAGACCAGGTTGGAACCTGGCCACATCCATTGACCCTGCATGAGGCCGAGTCAAGCTCCTTTTTCCTGTGAGGCTGCATTGGAACCAGTTTGCCCCCACCCCCCTCCATGTGGCCAGATGGTGTTTGTTGTACCCATCTGAGCACTGGATTGGGAACACCAGCTGCATCTGGCCTGTACCAGTCTGGCTCACCAGGCAAAATGATTGAGTACCACTGCCCCTGAAAATAATGCCACGACTCCCAAAAGCTGTTCTCATGGGGCCAAAAGTTCACAGTCCAGGATCTTGGAATTCTGTTCTGATGCAGTGAGCATGCAGAAAAAGAAAGCACAGGGGTGCAGATCATGCTGTTGTGAGCACATTGCACCTACTGCAGTGCTGGAAGCATCCATTTCCACCAAAAACAGCAAGATTGGATCTGGGTGGGCTAACAAAAGGCAGAAGTGAAAGCCTGCTTCAGGTATTTGAAGATTCAACGGGCTTCCACAGACCAGTAAAACTGGATGTTCTTGTGTAATAGTGTGGTAGGGGCAAAGCTGGGCAAAGCTGGTTATGAACTATTGGTAGAAACTGGCAAACCCCAAAAATCTCTGGAGGCTCTTCATGTTCTGGGGCTCATTCCACTCTCAGCCTGTACCTTCTGGAGATCCATTTTCGAGCCTTCTGGAAATAAAATAAATCAAGAAATTTTGGTGGTGGTCAAAGATGCATTTCTCTAGTTTTGTGAAAAGGCCATGCTGGCACTGCATTTCTAGCACTACCCAAGTATGTGATGAGTATTAGTCAGGGCCCTCTGAGAAAATCAGAATGTCATCTAGGCAAGCAATGACAAGTTGATCTAGATTCTAGAAGGTCCCTCAGCAAGTCGTTGGTAAAGTGCTGGAATGTGGCTGGGACATTAGTGAGCCCAAAAGGCATAACTAAATACTCAAAGTGCTCATATCAAGTCCAGAAGGTAGTTTTGCATTCATCCTCAGCTCTGATTTGTACCAGGTTATATGCTTCCCAGAGACTGAGCTTGGTGAATATGTGGGCAGTTTTTAGCTTATTAAATAGCTCTTGGATGAGAGGCAAGGGGTATTGGTTATGGATGGTGACCTGGTTCAGGGCCTGATAATCAATACAGAAGTAGAGGCTCCCATCTTTCTTCTTGACAAATAGGACAGGAACTATGGTGGGTGAAGTGGATTTTCTTATGAATCCCTAGACCAGGTTTTCTTGCAGATATTCTCAGAGGGCAGCAAGTTTGGGCTCTGACATGGTGTAGATGCATCCTACCGGGATTTTTGTCCCCTGCTGTAGATCAATAGGGCAATCTTAATTAAAAGTATGGAGGGAGGGCTTCCATATTCTTCTTCTCAAATATGTTGGTATAATCCTGGTATTTTTAAGGCAGGCCAGGTCCAACCTCTGGAGACTGGACTCTGTGGGGAGTGACTATTCAGGATCTACACTTGAATTGTAGTTCTGGGTTTTCAGGTGTGCTGATGACCATAGCTGGAATCTAAGCAAATCTCTCAGGCTTCCACTTAACCACCTCTAGCAGGTGAGCCAAGGAAACCCTAAAATGAAGGGGTAATATGGGGAAATGGATTGCCTCTAAACATAGCATCTCACAGTGCCCAAGGCTATTCATCTCCACAGTGGTGGTCTCCTATTCCATGGGGCCAGATGCCAGAGGTGAGCTGTCAATAATGGGATTCATAGGGCCCAGCCACGGTATCATTGATGAAATTGCCCACTGCCCCAGAGTGCAGTAAGGTGGTTAGAAGTAGAAGTGGGTGGATCTGACCTGGAACCTGGTCAGAAGTAGCTGACAGTTCCAAGGGTCAGGTTTGCTGCAGACTTCCATAGCTGAGTAGGTGAAGGGAGTTGGTGATGACCCCAAACTGGCACCGCTTACCAGGCTTGGGATGTTTCAGGGCATTTGGCGAGTCTGTGTCCTGGGGCCTCACAATACAAACATAGGTCATGCCAGCAGTGTCACTTTCATTCATTCAGCATAAGCTGGCTGTGCCTCCCCATCAAACTTCATTTGTTCAAGAGTGACCACAGCAGGATAAAGACCAGAAGGTGATTTGAAATACCTCTTTTCTTCCCTCCACTCCTGGAGTTGGTGGTTAATGCAGACTCCTGGGTCAACAAAGGCATTGAACCCTGAGTACAGTTCTACCTGTGCAAGTTTGTACTTTACCTCTTCCTGTAGCTCTCACCAGAATTGGTAAAGATGGGCCACTTTATTCCATGGATGTCTACCACATAGTGGCGGAGAATGGAAGCACAGGTAACAGTAGTACCCTTCCTGGGTGAAGGTTCCTTAACACAGAGGCTGCTGTCCAGGGCTGGTGGAGGGTCATTGAATATAGTAGGGAATTTTCAAAAAACTACCTCCCAGTCCTGGAGGACAGGCCTATCTTGCTCCATCAACCCAATTCAGGGCTTCATCCATCAGGAGGATTACCTTTGCCTGATCCCTAGAGTAAGTTCTGGGTTGGGCTAGGAATAAAAGGTGACATTGGATAAGGAACCCCCTGAAGTCCTGCCAGACCCCATCATACTTTTCAGGAGGAAGGGTGCACAGGGCTCCATGAAACAAGCCTGGAGCACAGAAATCTTATTGGCATGCCTCCTCATACCAGTATTGACTATCCTCCTGGTGCCATGACACCTGGGACTGAAGGGATTAGTTCTCAGCCAGCAACTGCCTCACCCAGGCTTCCAACACTTGACAGGAGGAGGCAAGCTGATTCTACTGGCCTAGCCCAGCCTGTATGTCTTCCCAAGTTGTGGCAACCAGGTGACAAGGGTCCGAGGGCACTAGCAAGGGATTGGGCTCCATCCATATCCTCTTCATCAAATGAGGTAGTTTGAGCAAGCTATCATACCAAGTCATGGATGGCCAGGTCTAAGAGCCACCTGGGGATCAAGGTACTGACCAGGGTCAGGAGGAGCGACCAGAATCCAGGTGCGAGCCGGATCAGGAAACCATGAGGTCATTTCAAGAGCAAGGTCTAGGAACAAGCTCAATAAGAAAGCCAAGAGATCAGACAGAAAATGAAGTTGGAGAGCAAGTTGGGTTGAGAAGCCCCAGCAGAGAGTGGAGTCAGAGAGCAAGCCAGATTGAGAAGCTAGGGAGATCAAATAGAGAGCAGAGTCAGAAGACAAATCAGAGTGAACAGCAAAACTGTCTGGGATCAAGTTGAGCCTTGTTGCATGGACACTTCCTGCTCCAGCTCAGGAGCTTATATGGGGGAAGTGGAGCTGACCCCAACCAGCTGGTAGGGCATGTATGGAGGGCTAGGCCCTGATCAAGGCTTCATACCAGCCTTGCCTCATCTGAGTGGTTAGTTTTAAGGCGACAGCCAGGGTGAGCAGCCATGCTGATCAGGCTGAGGCCACGGCCCAAGTGCTATTATAAACTGCAATAGCTTAATTGACTTTAACATGTTATTATTTTTTGCTAGCTGAAGGTCTTTTTGCATATCCATATACACAGTCACTTTACCAACTTAATTAGGTGATCTTGTCTTAATCCATGATATTAAGAATAGGCTAGTAATGCCAATGAGACCAAACAATTTAACAAAACCAATGTATGACCGCAACATCCTGCTGCCTCCTCACTGCAGCTTCCTCAATCCAATGAAGAAGCAGCAGGATATGGTTATCAGACTGAGAGGGTTTATTTCTGTCTTTCTTTTCCCAGCTTTGTCATTTTGTATGTTTGGAGAATGAAAGAATCATAGTACATGAAGTTTGTGAGGCAACTACTGCTGTTTGGACTTTATATTTTCAAAGCAAAAAATGTAAACCTGTAGTTTTCCAAACTAAATTTCAATATGTAACCAAAATAGTATAGTTGTATGCCATAAAAACAAGTGAACAGAATGCAATGAAAAATGTTCATAGTTTTTAGTTTAGTATCATCCTAAGAACTAATTCTGCCTTTGTTTGCATATGTAAGCAATTTCTATTTGTCATCTTGGACATAGTCAAGGATCTGTATACCAATTATTAAAAGGAAATGGAAAAAAAGGAGGGTAAAACAAATATGTTCATCAATATAATTAACTGGCAAACTTTTTAGGAAGCACATTAAAAATAAAACTTTTAAGCTTCTTGAGTTTTTCCTTTTTCCAGCAAATGTTATGCTAAGGGATGGAATTGTGTAGAGAATAAATCGAACATTCATGTGAAGTAGGCATAGTAGAAACAAAAAATTAAGGTTCTAGAAACTTCAGTTGCACCACAAGGAAAGCCATTGTGTTTGATTATGTTCAAGAGGTCATTGAGAGTAGAAAGATCTTTGTATTCTCTCTCCATTTGAAATTCATTTGAGGTTAACCATAAGGTATATTTGTATATAGGACATTATAGACAAACAAGGAGGAGGAAAAAATGTAATTTAAGGCATCATGGCTGAGATTTCATGGATCTATAGAAACATTTAAGAACACATGTACACAGTTAATTTGTAGATATTTTTATGGAAAAACATTGCGACTGTTAGGATTTATGATTTACGGTGACATTTTTTTTCCAGTAACATAGAAGACATCTCTGCCCAGGGGAACCTTAATGTTTACATAGACTTCTGGGGTTGAAAGTTGATTAGCTGAAATATGGGGAATGTGCAGGATGCAGATGTAAATATTAGAGTGAAGATGCAAGACATTTTTGCATATTTTGACTTACAGGTGCATTACAGTATTTGAATATGAAAAGCATGTTCTGTTAGCCTGTCTTCATACCATACTAAGATATCTATTTCTATAGATCATTAATTAAGGGCTCCATTTAGCAGTGTAGTTACATTTTTACTTAATTCTGTGTCATGAAAGGTGATCAAATAATGGCAGAAGATATTCTGGAGAGTGAAGGATTGGGGTTTTGTCTCTAAACACTGTATCAGGAATGGGAGCAAGGTTTGATCATTAATAAACTGGTTTCCTGGAAGGCTGACTACAAGGGTGTAGTTATTACTTAGTGGTAAGTGGGAGGTCCTATGGCCTATAGCCCAAGTTTTGCAAGATGCTGAGCATCCTAAAATCCCACTTGACTTGATTTGAGAGTACTTCAGGTTCCAGTTCTGTAGGCATATGTGACCATGCAGAGGAGTAACAGGATAAATCTAATGGATTAGCTATGATAGGGCTGTCAAAGATACAGCCCATGGGCGAGATCCAGCCTGTGAAGCCCCATAATCCATCCCCTGGTGCTGCCCCTTTTGCCAGACCAACCCTGTGCACAGTGTTCAGGATGTGTACCGCCCACAGCACTTGCTGAGGCCTGTTCCAGGCTGCACCTCCAGTGGCTCCCACTCAAGCTGGATCCTAGGCTGTGCTACCTTTGGCTCCATCCTGAGCCAGTCCCAGGCTATACTGCAGTGGTGCTTGCTCAGGCTGACATCCTGGATTGGCCTGGGTGGGTGCTACCTCTGCTGGATCAAGCACATGGGTGTGGTCTGTGGCCTGCAAGGCCAGATGTTACACTGAGCTATGAGCTAGTTAATTTATCTAGGATTCACAGTATGACAAATGCTAAAGGTACTAGAAGTTTGAAAGAGCTACCGAGATACCACGTGAAGAACTGCTGCAGTACCACTCCTCCTAGCCTTCAAACAAGCACCGAACCTCGCCAACCTCATCACCAGAAGCAAACTTCCTCAAGCCCAGAACACACCAAAAGGATCCAGACTGTGCCAGGACAAGAAATGCAAAACCTGCCAACGCATCTCCACCACCCCCACTATTACTACACCCCACAACAGAGCCATTAGCATTCCTGGATCTTACAGCTGCACCTCCAGAAATGTAATATATCTCATCCAATGCACCAAATGCCCTGATGGAAAATACGTAGGAGAGACCGAACAACAACTGCGCACCAGAATGAATGCACACCAGAAATCTATCAAAGACAGGAATACCCAAGTACCGGTGGGAGCACATTTCTCATAAGAAAACCACTCTCTCTCCAATCTCTCAGTCCTGATCCTCAAAGGAAACTTACAAAACACTTCCCAGAGACAAGCCTACAAACTCCACTTCATCAACCTCCTGGATACTAAAAATCATGGACTAAATATAGACATTGGATTTATGACACATTGTAACCTGCCTGACATCTGACTCCCCAGGTATCTCTCCACTTTCATCCCCCTTCTCTCTCTCCCCCCCCCCCACAAGCCTGTCTCTCACCCATTGACTCCTCAATCTACATTTTCACTGACTACCTGTCTTGTATGCATACCAGCCCAGCCCTTGGCTTCTTTACTTTTCACTCCATCCAGGAAGAGCACGCACCAACTGCTGAAACTTCCTTAGCCTGATGAAGGGTTTTTGAACTCAAAAGCTTGCTTAATAATTGTTTTCCAACTATTTAAGTTGATCTAATAAAATATATCAGATTCACCCAAAGAACCTTGTCTGCCAAAGGTACTAGAAGACATTTGGGTCTTTCAGCAGACTTAAGTTAAACTTGATTTTTTCTGTAACAGAGTTGTGTGCCTTGTCTAAGGAAATAGATACATTGACAATTCTTGCCAGTGGTGTTAATTCTTTGCTCTGCTTCATCATGCTTTTGTTCAGATCTCTACTGAGGGTTGTCTCCCTTTTTCTTTCAGTTGTTTTTCCCCAGTTTTAGATTGGACTGAACTCTCAAGACAATAAATATTACAGCTCCCCATTCATTTTGCACCTGGTGTATGCTTCCGTGGCTTGACTTCAGCTACGTGTAGGATATTGTTGCTAATACTGTATTTACTCAAATCTAAAATGACCCTGAATTTAAGACAACCCCACAATAATTAGGTTCTATATAGGGAAAATATATAAATTTGTTATAATTTTCCAGGTATAACATTTAATTATTTTTAGGATTGTCTAAAATTCATCCTCCTCCCCCTCTCCCCTGTTGTTTTTGCAGGGAACCACAGTGGCTTGGTGGGGGTGGGCAAGTCAGGTAACTAGGGGGAGTCAGGCAGCCCCCTGCCCCCCACCATTTCTTCCCCCCTCAGCCTTCCTGAACCCCCCCCCGCCCAGTTCCCCACAGTGTCTGCCCCTTCCCCCGCTACTCCCCATGGTCTCTGCATCTTCTCCAATTCTTCCTCTTACTGTCAGATGCTGCTCAGGCTTTGTTCCCTACCAGGTCATGGAGCACAGCACGTGGAAACACAGCCCTTACCAGGCCATGCAGCAATGAGAGTGCTGCTGACTGGCTGGGAAGAGGACAGGGTTTCCATGGGTTTCCTGCCTGGAGGGGTGGGAGCGGGGAGGGAATCCAACCTGAACTATATAGGCAAGCTGCACCTGATAGTAAGGCTGAGGAAATTTTTTCTATGATTCTATGAAAGAGGTGGGGTGGGGGCAGAAGATGCAGCGCACAAGCTGGGGGGGGAGGCAGGAGGCTACTGTGGGTCTGACTGACCCAGATCCAGGCTCAGGGCCAGAGTCAGAGCTACAGGAGCTGCCTGCCCCTGCTCTGCTTTGTATGCGAATCTAAGGCAGGAGATTTTTTCCCCCGTGCTGACTAGGAGTGGGGACTGGGGGCTTGTCTTGGATTTGAGTAAATGCAGCATATCTAAATTCTGTTTCTACTGCTGCAGTGTGATTATTCTGTAGTAGCAATTCTGATCCCCTTGTGAGCCAGAAAAAGAGAGCCACTGCTTTAAAAAGTAGCCTTTGGTGTCTTTATGTCAACACTCTGTTTAATACAAGGGAAGATCTCCACAGTTACAGACCTGAGGCCTATGCTGGGGAGCAATGTCAGCTTTCACCCATAAGAGGCTGAATCTTATGCTCTTTCTTTCAGTAGCGTGGTGGCAGTATTCAGTTCTCTGGATCAGTTTGATGATAAGTGGCATGTTAGCTGGATCTCCAGTTTAAGCTGTCACAAAACATAGATGTTTACTTGTGAACTACTGTTGGTGGCAACTGCAACCTATTTGAACATTGCGTAGCTGTGTGTCTGACACTCTTTGCCACGTAGACTCTCATCACAAGCTAAGGATCATTTACTAAGATAGTTGTTTTGCATTTTCTTTTGGTTGGGAACTGAAATTATTTTGAACACTGGCTTGGGAATGTTTCCTCAAGTAATGTGAAAAGCAAGGTTTGTTTGGTAACGTCTTTGATTGGAGCAACTGTGTGTTTGGGGCAGCGTTAAACAAGTTTTTGAGTACAAAGTATTTCAGATATCTTTAAGTGTTGAGCACAAAGACGGAGACTGCTAAATTCTGTAATACAAGAATGACTTCTTATGACTTCCTTTTTCTTATGGACGGGAAACCACCTGCAGTGTTCTTTCTTCTTGCAAGTCTCTTGTTTTACCCCAAGCTAATTCAGGAATTTCTAAATAGAAGGAAGATTATCTATTTAATACCAGCAGTGAATGCTGGAGGACTCTAACAGCATATATGCTATTCAGTTGCAAAACGGAAGAGAATTTTTTCTGGAATCTATGGCTCAATGCAGAATTCTCCATGTAACTGATATTCTTGGCTCAATCCAGAATTTTCTGTCTAACTGGGAAATTCTCAGCCTAAACAGAAGAGACTCTGTGCTGAGTTTGCAGGCTGTAAAATACAAAGTTCTCTATGTAACTGGGAGAGAGAGGCTGATTTTCAGCTACATGATTACTGCATTTGGGGCAGGGAGGTGATAATGTGTAAGGGTTTTATCACTGCTTTGTGGCTCTAGTCATATAAAGGCCAATCCATTCCATTGGTGTAAGTAAGAGCAGCCTCTGGACTGCTTAAACTTATCCTCTAATTCCAGAGGTTGCTTATGGTCACGGCCCTGATAGAGGCTCTCCCACTTAGTGGGCCACAGCTGAATTTTGCCAGTATCAGGCAGGTATAAATGAGAGGGGAAAATTGCACATTTGAAAAGACAAGGAGAAAATATTTTTCAATTTTTAAACAATAATTTCTATTTGAAGCCCTCAGGAGGGTTTGCAGTGCTCCAAGGAGATATATGATGAAGCAAAGGGCAAATGAAGCAATAAAGAAAATGCCTAGTAGATGCACGTTACACTTCATCCCTTCATATAGGTTAAGTACAGACAGTCAAAAAGCCCAAGGCTGAATTAGTTCAATCTTTGCAGGTTAGTCTAAGCTGTGTAGATTGAATTGATAAGCAAGGGAACAGACATTCACTTCTGATTTCAGAAATGCAGCCATGTGCCTGCACTGGCTCAGGCCAGAATCCAAGGGGCACTAGAGCACACCTCCCTGTTTGGCTGGAGCAGACAGCTTGGGCCAAGATTAGCCTGCCCACCCTGCGAGAGGGGTGGTATGTGAGGGAGATGCAAAGCATCCTGGGATGTTGGGGGACTGTGAGTTAACTTGAATCTGGAGGGAATCTGGGACAAAAGTTCCAGTCAGTTAAACCAATTTAACCTAAATCAGCTAAGTCTGATACTACATCTATCCAGGTTTATCTGAAACTGGTTTTGGCCATTTTGAAAGTGGTTTATATGCACTGAACTTCTATTGTGTTACAGATTTGAACTGGTTTCTATCACTTATACTGGTTTATGTGTAATTCCTGTCCCTAGCGATACTGTAGAGAGGCAGTTAGCCATCGTAGTGGCAGCGGGCCACCCTGCCCCGTCTTCTTCCTATGTTGAATGTTTGTGTATACACTCTCTTGTTTCCCAGATTATATTTAAAACACAGTACTAAACAATTTACAAGAAAATGAGAAATTCATCCTACATAGGAAAGGTATATTAAGTGACTAATATCAACTCCCCTTATGGTTGCTATAGGACCTGGTGTTAAAAGTTCTGTTAAAACTTCATTATTTGCAAAGGAAGGTGAAATTTATCAAATTTAACTTTGATATTATCTTCATTATCATCATCATCAGGCTGTTTATTCTTGCCAGCAAGTCAGTTCCCAAACTGGTCTGTGAGGCCATGGTAAGTGGTCCACAGGTGTTCTGTGCATTGCCCTGGACAGATGTAACACCTGAAGTACTTCAAATTCCAATGAACAGATGTACGTGGTCTTTGAAGTACTCAAAAAGGCAGAAATGCAATAAAAATAACTCTATAGGAAATTACTATTTAGAAGTGCTTATCACACATGTAGTGGGAGACTTGTAGCGAAGCACATAGGACAACACTCATTGACTGCCATCCCCCTTTCCCTCTGTGTATGCACACGCACAGGGAGATCATAGAGTTCAAAGTGCTCACTGACAGTGAGAGCCAATGACAGAATAAAGAAAGGCCCAGAATAAAGAAAGGTCTCCTAGTTCAAGCAAGACTGTGCTCTGGAAGAACTAAGGCAGAATGCACAGGAGAATGTTTCCTGACAGTCGGCTCCACTGCAGAATAGGAGCTACAGAGCGCTCAGTGAGTCAGGGGGACACAGCAAGTATTGTGTCCCCTAGCAGTTGAGCATGTTGCTATATGCAGCCACTAGTTTTGAAGCACGTTGGTCATGGGGCATGGTAGGAAGCTGTAGGTGTGTCTGCCCCCTGTTCAAAGTGCATCTTTAAGTGTTCCATTTGTCTTTACCTGCAATAAGCCCTGCACATCTTTATACTGGTAAGAATACAAGTGGTTGGCAGTGAACAGTTGGCTTAGGAACCTACTCAAAGTAGCATGAATGGCGTGTGCCCCCAGCAGCTGTGGGGGCACGGCTGCGCTGGTGGTGGCGGGGATGCAGCAGCGGGAGCACAGTGGCGGTGAGTAGGGAGGTCCCGCAGATGCCACCGGCACTGTTAGCGGTGGGTGGCTGGGGGTGGTGAGCGCCAACCAGGGGTTGGCGACCATCCACAGGTGCTGCTGGCCGTGGTTGTAGGGGGTGCACTGCCACACTCAGGGGGTGCACGTGCACCCATGTGCACCCTCTACGGATTGGCCCTGCAAAGTAGGTTATACTTATATATACCATTTTTTAGATAAACTACTAAACAAGTTTACATTATAATTCAAGTTAAAGGCCAACTTAATAATGGCCTCATCTCCAAGTTTATTCTAGATGAAGCGAATCAAAACTAAACTGCAGACCTCTTTGTCAAGAGCCATAAATAACTGGAAACTGTAACAGTCTATGTGTTATAACCTTGGGGTTCAGTCCTGCCCCTTAAGGCCTCCAGCATCTGTTTGCCTCCCAGATAGTTAGTTCCTCACCTTCTACACCTTGATGGAACAATCAGTAAAGGCCCTCAGTTGGAATCAGAACACATCCCTTCAGATGTGTCATCTTCTCCGATCACAAGAGTCCTCCCAGGCTATTTATATGAGCTTCCAGCCCATTACACAAACATGCAGTCCAAACTCACCCCTGTAACGCCTCCTGTCCAGCAGGATTATCTTTACATTCAATCAAGCACCTCTCCAGTTTGACCACAGACTACACTTCCTACTGACAACTCCCCAAAAGCTAGCTCTCCCTGTTGATGACCTTATATAAGCAGGAGAGGGGAATGGGCCTAGTCTGTGCCTGCTGCTTTAAAGGCACAGGCATACCTTTTATCTCCCCTTCGCTGTAATGAGGCCAAGAGCCTGTTAATTTTTCTGAAGATGCACAAGTCTCTTAAACTTCATCTAAAGATTTTTGATCCATTGTTTTGAGGCATTTAGAACCGTTGGAGAATATAATGCTTGCCCAGGAATGGAAACATCACTTTATTTTCTTAAATAATTTTAAAATTGATGCTTGTTACTTTATAAAAATGCACTTAACATGATTAGTCACGAGACATGAAGTGCAAAGCTGGTGAAGAGAAAATTCACACCTAATGTGTGTTTTCATATCTGGTCAAATAAGTCTGGTTCACCACAGAATATATATGGATGATAGATCCTTATTCTCAAACAGAAGCCCTGCTGTAGGTTAGGCAAGGGTTTTGTCTATGTGCAACTGATTGCAAAACGGAAGCCTTAGATTACAAGGTTTTATCTCATCCAAATAAAATAAGTTCACAAGGGGTGAGTGAATCTTTCTAGCCTTTGCTCTCCCCTCTCCTATGATTTCTTTTCCCTTTTTATTTTCTTTTATTCTGCTTTATGTTTTCTCTTGTCCTCCCAACCCAGCAAAACAATTTCTAAAATTGCCACTAAACTACTTTTGCTTTGCACATGTGCAACTGTTTGCAGTAGAACTGGCGCCTAAATTAAGCACCCAGACATCTTATGGCACTTTAACACTATAGATAAAAATCAGATCTACTTAGCAAACAACAGAGGACACTACTGGCAATAAGGCATGATAGGATCTAATGCTGGATTCCACAATCACATCTCCTGCTATGTACATGTGCCAGGATAGAGTGTCTGCAGCTGTGGGACTTTCCATCCCAGCAGCCAAGGGGCACTGCAGAGACAGAATCCTGCAGCTGAGGGTGCTGCTGGGACAGAGTCCTGTCAGCTGCAGGACTCACAGCCCCAGCTGTATGTGGTGCACCCCTGTGGCTGGGAGATTTATTAGCTGACTGGGCTCCCAGCCTCAGGGGGTGACCCTGCTATGTGTTCAAATTAAAGCTGGATAGAAACTAGCTATAAAGTTATTACACATTTTCGAGCTCTAACTTTATAGATGGATGGACCTTTTTATTAGGGGTGTGCGAAGCAGTCCCTATTCGATTCAGATTTGGCATGAATCAGGGACGGTGATTCAATTCATTGATTTGGATCACTGTCCCCGATTTGATTCGGCTGAATCCAAATCTGAAGATTCAATGCTGATTCGGAGAATCAATGATTCTGATGTCTGAATGATGTCTGAATCTCCAAATCTTTCCAAATCTCTCCAAATTGATTTGGAGGGTTCCAATTCGATTTGGAGAGATCCGAGGGTTCACTGATTCAATTTGGATTTGGAGATTCAACCACCAAATTGGGACAAATCTCTACCAAATCAAATCAGGAACTGAAATTTCGTACAGCCCTACTTTTTATGGTGTGATAATTATCTTTCCATGTGTAGCTGGTCTAAATTAATTGTGAAATTAACTAGTTAATTACATAATACATGTAATGCGTAAAGGGGGCCAGAGTCTCCTCTTCATCCCTTTAATTTTGGATTCATACAAAGTCCTATTCAAGCTTTATTTCCCATGTGATACTTTATCTTTCCATTCTTAGGCTGCTGTAATTAACTGTAGGAAAACTTCTTTACCACATTACCATAATAAACATCAGGTCCTTTTCCTCTCCTCAACTCCTGCACCTCACTTAAGCTTTTTGCTCATGTAAAAGGTATGATAATCAGTTCTGTAAACCTGCCTCTCTCTCTCATTTTTCTTTAAAGCTTTGTATACAAGACACCTTAGGAACATGTTCAAATCAACAACTTACTCAAAACTATACAATGTAATTTAGTTTTACTCCAGATACTTGACAAAATTGTTAGTCAAGTTTTTAGGACCAAAACTAAACAACAGAAATGCTAGATTGTTATTTCTTTAAAGCCCTTTAGTTAGGCTCAAAGGCCCATGGTGGTGAACACTACTAGCACATAAGTAGATATGGCACCAGCCAAGATGTTAAATTGAGAAACTCAAAGTAGCTGACAGCTAGGTACCCTGTGCCTGAATACTGCTCTCCAAGGCAGTCTTTGAAGGGCCTTAGGAACCTTTCTTCCAGAATAAGAATGAGACACATTAAGGGATTATGGCCATGTGCAGACAAGCATGGTTGCAGCACCACATTTTGCACGTTCAGTTGTTTTCCATGCTGGGGTTTTTTTTGACCCCTGGATATCCAAGGGGCAGAAAAACTTATGGAAAAATAAGCGGAGCGGACTATGCAGGGGCAGTGTGCACCACTCAAAACCAGAGCCAGGCTGGCCAGAGCTGCACTCCAGCAAGGCTCCGCGTGGCAGGATCACTGCTGCTGAAGCCCCAGGAGGCCCCCAGGATACTAAGTAAGGCTGCTGGGGCCAGTCCAGTGCTGGCCCCAGCCTCTCCTACCTTACCTGGGGTAACTTGCCACATGCCAGAGGGCATGTGGCACAAGCATTCCCCAGGGACAACAAGCAGCAGTACAAGGTGTGCTGCTGAAGTTGTCCCCAGGGAACCAAACATCCATGCACGTGTGGACACGGCCTATATGAACAACTGGTGCACCTTTTTGGTGGATGAGTAAGACTATAAATTCATATTACTAACCCTCCAACACTCCTCAAACATACATTTCACATACATTTTTACTTTAAATCTTATGAGATGTAAATAGTTATAAAAAACTCAGAAAATGTCATAATGCTTGTCTCAGTTGTAGACTGCCATTCATCATTACTGTTCAGAATGGTTCTATACTTAAACAAAGATATATTACCAACAAGTAGCAAGAATTGTTTTAAATCAGGGAGAAAATGAGTGGGTTGGGATAGTACAAAGTTTCCACAAGTGAAGAACCCTAATAAAAGGAGTATTGTAATCTAGTGGCTAACACAGGAATTGGATGTAGGCAAACTTGGGTTGTAGTCCCAGCTCTCTAACTTACTAGGAAATCATTTTCAGATCTACTTAGCTCATTGAATTCAATAGGAATTTCAGGTCTTCAGTGTCCTCGGTCATAATTTTCTTACCTGAAAAAAAAAGAGATGATACTTGCCTAGCTTGCAGAATATTTTGAAAAGTTGGAATGAGAAGAGTTTTAAGCTAAAATTGTTATTCATAATAAGCAAAAACAAGGATTAACCAGGTGATATCTTGTATTGAACCAACTGTATGGTTGGGAAAGATTTAGGTGAATTCTTGAATGCAGTACATTCTTCTTCAGGTTTGAGGAAAAAGCAAACATAAAGACTAAAACCAGTCTGCAGGGCTATGCAAATGGAGAAGAAATTCCCAGCGGTAGCAGACAAGAAAAATCACAGAGAAAAGATAGTTTGTTTAGTGATCAACTTGACTCTTATTAATAATGTAAAAAGATATAAAGCATTATTCAGCTTACTAACACTTTTTAAATAAATAATATTACAAGGGTGTGGATTTGCATTTTGAAGAATAGGGTGCAGATTGTGTGGCACATCATCACATATAACGTAATACATATTTTCTCCAGGTAAGGAACAAGTAGGTTTTATTAATATGCTAGGGAGCTGGTACTATATTATTTGGTTTAAATTCAAAAGGAAAAACAAATACAATTGTTGGAATGTGCACTAATTTGCTAGATTATATATACCATTTAAAAAAGACCACAACAAACTAGGCCAAGAATAGTCATAATAGTCAAAAGATGTGATATTAGTCCTGTAGTTAAATATATACCTCTTATTTAGATTCATAACACAAAATCTAGCTTTCTTGAGCATCCTGACAGTGCCTCCAGTACTTCACTATCAGTCATTTCTACAGCGGAGTTAATATTACTACACCCCAGTTAAGGTATTTTCAGTTAAAGCTAAAAAAACAATTGGCAGGGCTGTGAGATAGAAAAAGAGACATTTCTGAGAATGGTATAGCAGACTGCAGAAGAAAGGATAGGATAGCTTAAATAGTGGAACATCAACAGTATTAAAAAAAGATAGGAAGATTGTTAACACCTGTGGCATGGAGCGAGATCAACAGAAATCAGGGCGATGACCAGGAGCCATGAAGACAACTGACTATCAGCACTGCCATAGCTGCCTCTCCCAAGCAGTTGGTTTTAAAATTTTTGAGTGGAGCAGGAATCAGAGGGGGATGCAACTGCACCCTCCCAGGATCTTCCCCTGTACAAGGGCAACCCCAGAAAACTCAACTCAGTAGGAATCTTCCAGGCTGAGGAAACAAGCACAGGCAGAGTGCAAAGAAATGGAATCTGCTAGTTCTGTCTATCCTTGGCATATCACAATGCCTTTCTGCTGGATGTTGGAAAGAAGGTAATGTAGAGCCAAAGTTAGAAAGGACAAAGCAAAAATGTATTCAAGGACATTCAAGCAAGCACAAACAGAAAACCACATGAAACAGTTTTGGCTTTTACTGATTCTGCACCACTGAAAAGATTATTACTAATTAAGGGCTGATAAGCTGCCTCAGCTTCTAATGAAATCATTAGAAGTTAAGATGGTTCAGAAGCTACAAAATCAGGGCCTAAAGGACTAGGAAGGAATGAATAAATAAAACATACTTTTTTCCTATGGGATGTTGAATGGGCCCTAACAAGTGATCTGCATTTCCAGCTCCTATTGACTTCTGTGATAGCTAGATGTTCTCACAAGAACACAGGGTCTCAGAAAACAGAAGGAGTTTTGAAGGAAAAATGAATCTGTTGGCATCACATGGACCACAGTAAATATTTTAATTTGATTAGCACTTTTGCTACATTTTATCAACCAAAAAATAATTTTATTTTTTAGTGACACCAAATTGCATTATTTACAAACGGCTTTAAAAAAATGTCACTAATGGAGTAGTGATTGTTACAGAGGTTTTCCTGCCCCCCAGCCTAAGCTTAATTTGGACAGGAACAGTATATCAGGCCCTATATAATTCTGGTATTTAACATGTATTCTGTTGTATGTTGGTCACCAGTCTCTCTATAAGATTTTAAGTACTTGTATTACTGTAGCACTTCCAATATCACATTCAGAGATCCAGTCCCCACTTAAAAAAGCTTAACATTTAGGTCCTCATGCTATTAAATGAGCCATGGATGCATGTGCCTACACAGATGCATATGGATTTATGTGAGACTATCTGACAGCACAGATCATTTTTCAGGATTAGAACTCATGACTATATAAAATACTTTTGTGATGTTGTTTTTCCCTGTTCTCAAGTGTGATAAGTATCAAACCTATCATAACAGTGTACATGCTTCTACTATATGTACATTCATGAGATTACTAATAGTAATACAAATAAACACCTGCATACATTTATAGGATTTGGGCCTTAGTTACAACCAGCTGTCTTCTAACTGCTGTTTTACTGAGCTAGTTATTAGCCAGCTAGTTTTTTGGTGGAAGAGAACATGAGGAGAAATTTGAAAGAGGAGAGTATTCACCTGAAAATAAATATACTTGATATAGACAGATCAAATGACAGATGTTAGGTACTGGGAATCTGTAAAAGTGAGTTGTAACTTCTATATGGAATGCTTTACAGTAAAAAAGTGAGGCATAGTGATAGTTCAGGAAAATAAGTATTGTGCATAGATTTTTGAAGTATGAGGGACAACTTGTTCTGGGAAGAAATGCAACATGCATATTTTTTATGTTGCTATGTATAAAAATTAGCAAACTAAGCAGCAAAGTAAGATTTAAGTTTACTCTGTCTCCATAAAACTTTAAGTTCTCAAGTGGATAGGGAAGTCAGAATTGGTTCCAAGATTTTTGCTGCTCTAAGCAAACTGGCAACTTCCATGCCTGCATTCCCCAATCATTTTACTGCCTTTAAAACTTTTCTGCTCCTTTGGCAATCAACCCTCCAGCAATGTTAGATTGAGCCCAGAGGGTAATATAGTTAATAAATCAGACTGGGGTTCTGTGCATGCTTATATACATACTTCAGGTACATAAGAGGTCTTTAAATTCAGTGCGACTAGTCACATATATAGTGTTAAGCACATGCACAAATGGGCCTTACACAGATATTTTTATTTCTCACAGCACTAGTTTTGCTCAAACCCATTAGTGTTATTTTAGGATAATATAAATAAGAGCAAAGATGGATGATATTAAAGAAAAAAGGGAAGGGGAAAAAATTCTTGACAAGCAGGCTTTCACTCATTCTTTTTTTCCTCTCTCTTTCAACTTTAAATAAAGCTATGAATTTGAGTCTAGGGAGACCTTCACTAAAATCAATTAATCAGCCAGACTCTCCACTGAATAGCTTTCTGGAGACAAAGAAGTCAAAATAGGTTTTGAGAGTAATGTGTGAGACTTTATGCTAATTTCCTTCTTCCCTCCTATGAATTTTAACCCCATGGGCCATCCTGCTCTCTTACATACAGCCAGCACATGGTATTCAACAAGGAGAACCAGGCTCTTATGCTGCAGAAAGAGTGGGCTAAATTGTGTGCTATTTCAACCTCCAACTATTTACACCCCCACCCCTATATTCACTTAACTTTGCTAATTTCAGTAGCCCCTTCAATGTCAGTGGGATTACAGTAGTAAAATACCTGTGTAAGTGTTTGCAGGATCAGAGCCAAAGGATTGATCTGGCAAATGCAGGAGACCTTGGTTATCTGAACCTTATTTATATGAACACTTGGATTATATAAACTACCAGCATAGTGACTGGAAATACAGCTTTAATTTGAATACTTATCTGTGCATGGCTGGAGTTTTTTATTAGAATTTGTAATATTATTACAATGTTTCCTAACTCATTGTGTATTGTTTTTATGCCCCCCTCCCCTCCTCTCCTTTTGGGTGCTCTTGTATTACCAGTGTCTCGGTGAATGGGGTACTGTCCCACAAGGTTCAGATTAGCAAGGGTACACTACAGCTGAATGAGTTCACTGCAGTAGGTATAGGTTGTGGTTTATGCCTTGCCTTTACTCCTTGGCTTCTGTCACTCTGGGCCCTGCTACACATTCAAGTTAATACTGGATGGAAACCAGCTACAGAGTTGTTACACATTTTCAAGCCCTAACGTGATAGCTGGTAGCCTCTTCTTATAGTTGGGTAGTCATTTTTATTGCATATTAATTACTTTGCATAGATGGCTGGCCTAAATTTATTGCATTAGTCCAGTTGTGTGATACTTATTTTGCACTTGTGGCCACACTTACTTTAGGTGTGGTTTATCTAAATTTATTGTGCCATTCACCAATGACATGAGTTATATATGTAACATGTAGTAGAGGCCTTGTCATCAGTGAACCCAATAGGGCAGGATGAAAAGCAGGCCAACGCACTGCCCAGGGAACTCCATTTCAACTCTTGCATAGTGGGAGTCTCCTAACATCGTGACACTCGTCCTCATATGACCCAGAATGCACCTTATGCCACAAGCAGTCCCACTGACTTTTCATGAGGGTGTAAGGGCCTTGTTACACCTTAATTTGGGGCAGCTCCAGGAGCTCTCAACCCCTGGATTGTCCATACATTAACACCTTTAAGCAGTTTAAAGGGCTCATTACATGGCTCAAAGTTAGACCACTCCAGGGCAGGATTCTCTCTTGATCTGCAGAACCCAGCTCCTGTCCTGCATAATCCAGCTACTCAAATTGAAGGTGCAGCTACAAGCTTTCTTTCATTTCATTCCTTGGAGATCTTGGAGCAACAGCAGAGCCTTCCTATGCCTGAAGAAGGGTGCTTGTGCCCAAAAGCTTGCAACGAACTTGGCTCCAACGACTCAGTCGGTCTAATAAAAGAGATCCCATCTACCCAGAGAGCCTTGTCTGCCTACAAACTTGCACTCAGCCTATTTGTGTGGCTCATACTGTAATGTGCAGCTAAGAGTGAGGTAAGGCTATCCCCCATCTGCCCAGGCAGGACTAAAGAAAAAAACCAAGAGGGCTGTTTTTTCTCTCCCCCCAGTAACACAAGTTGGAGGAGAGTTAAGAAAAAGTTAAGTTGCAGGCAACTTTTTATTATTATTCTATGCCCCCCCCAACTCGGGACACCTCTCTGCATTGCATCGGGGCGCGCTGAGGTATCAGGGCAGGAACTGTTGCTAGCAGCCTGGAGGGTGATGAGCCCGGCCTGGGTCTCCTGATCCGGCTGCAGGCGGCGGCGGCGGCGGCCGGGGTAGCACAGCTGTTACAGTGCAGCACTGGTCCCTCCTCCCAGCTGCGG